>NC_056731.1:1996087458-1996264958 GCF_019279795.1 Protopterus annectens
ATTTTAATCTTATACTTGATGTATAAAACTAATAAATACTACAGACTTTCAGCCCCAAAGTGATATATATATATATACATATATATATATATATATATATATATATATATATATATATATATATATATATGTGTGTGTGTGTGTGTGTGTGTGTGTGTATCTATGTAACCATCGAAACAATTATACTGTGAATGACTCATTTAATTCTATGTAAATAATAATTGTACTGAGTGTATGTACAGGAAATAATTTTATGTGATTATCCTAATACTAAACATCTTATGTCATTTTTTATCATGTGTTGTATCTTTTGTAGCTTTTCTCCTAGGGTCTCCGCTGAAAAGGGGTATCTGCCCAGTCAGACTAACCCAGTCAACAAATGTCAAATAAATAAATAATATTATTATTATCTTACTCGGCACTGTATATCACAAGTATGTAACTCTCGTGTCCAGACATTTCTGCAGAGTAGTACTATGCAAAATAGAATTCTCAGAACAACATTACAAGGTGAGCGTAGGTTAAGTTGGGGGTTAATAAATGATTAAGTTATTTACCTCACAGACAAAAGGTACAGGGCTTGATTCTTAACTTTGAAAGGCGAATCACCTAGGCTTAAAATGGTCCTAAAGGGCAACTAGCCTGGTACTTACCAATGAACCTACAGAACTATAAGTTTGTGTAGAATTCTGATTTAGTCTATACACCAGTCAATTTGCAATTCCTGCTAATCCCTTTACCTAGATAAATGCATTTGTGTGAGTTCATCCTCATATTTTGCCTTTTTATTAGACTGAGTGGCTGCTTGCATTGTTTAACATGCACTTCAGAATCTGTTCGCTAGTCTGCTCTACATTTGTATATATTAATACATACCATATGATCATTATGATGGCAAAACAGGCATAACAGTAAAGCAAATAGCTGATCATTTCTTGTTATGCCTAACATAGGAACAATACTACATAAATGATTACAGGGACCCTAAGAGATGTAACCAATATACTCTTTGTAAAAAGACACACTTAAAGATCTTGAAACCATTTACAAACACTTAATAGTCCATACCTACCAAATCAAGTACGGTCATACAAGATAACCCTGCTGAAAATTTAAATCCACCTTCCAAACATCAAGACTAGAACTAAAGTCAGACAAAGTAGCAGTTTTGTTTGACCTGTAGTGGTAACTTATTCCATAGGTTGTGAATACTTTGAGTTAGGAAACTATCCCTCCAGTGAGTCTTGTTTATTGCTGGTATAAATTTAGGTCCCTAGTAGGGGTGCTTTTACATACAGTGGTTTTAAGAAGAAATAGGAGATCAAATAGAATTGAATTTTTCATGACTCAAAGAGTGAAACACAGATTACCTCAGAAAAGCCATAGACTACTTAGTATAAACAGAACTGTGCTAATTTATCAGAATATTTGAAAGATTTTAAGGACTTCATTATTTTATTTTATTTTTTTGTCCTGTTAGAAATCATTGGGGCCTTTCCAATTGTGTGATATATTTTTATTTATGTATTTTATATTTGTTAACCGGGAAAGTCCAACTTGGAATGAGCCAATTTTCAGTGGAGTGCCAGGGAGAAAACCTCCAGACGCATGACTTTGTAATGTGGGAGAAAACCAGAGCACCCAGAGAAAACCCACACAAACACAGAGAGGACATGCAAAGGAGAACATAAAAGGCACCACAGCCAAGAATCAAACCAGCGAACCTGTTGCTGTGAGGCGACAACACTACCACTGCACCACTGCACCATAACAAGTAAAAAATAATATAAATGAAGAGGTTGGGAGGGTGGCCTAATGGTTAAGGTGTTTGTCTTACAAACACAAAGTGCAGGGTTCAAGTCTCTCAAGGGATAATTGGCTAGGCTTAAAATGGCTCGCAAGGGCAGTTAGCCTAGTATTGATCTATGAACCTATGAACCTATGAACATTCAGAAAGGGCCCGGCACTGATCCCTGTGATACCCTGCTAGTTACAATGTTACATTCAGAAAGGACCCAGCACTGATCCCTGTGATACCCTGCTAGTTACAATGTTACATTCAGAGAGGGCCCAGCACCAATCCCTGTGATACCCTGCTAGTTACAATGTTAAATTCAGAGAGGGTCCAGCACTGATCCCTGTGATACCCTGCTAGTTACAATGTTACATTCAGAAAGGGCGTGGCACTGATCCCTGTGATACCCTGCTAATTACAATGTTACATTCAGAGATGGCCCAGAACTGATCCCTGTGATACCCTGCCAGTTACAATGTTGGGTTCAAAGAGGGCCAAGAACTGATCTCAGTGAAACCCCGCTAGTTACATATTTGACATTCAGAGAAGATATCAGCATTTCTCACTACTTGAGATCTGTTGGACAGTCAGTTTGCAATTGCAAACAATGTGCAGCTTGCATTAAGTTTGTCTATTTTTTCAATAATACCAAGCTAGGGGATAGTGTCAGAAGCTTAGACGAGGTCAAGATTAGCAGTGTAAACAGAGTGACCACGGTCTATAACCTTAGTAACCTTTTCAAGGAAGGTTGCTAGGTTTACTAGACTGGTTCATAGGTTCATAGGTTCATAGGTTGATACTAGGCTATCTGCCCTAGGGCATTTATAAGCCTAGCCAGAGTGTGTTTGGGTTTGCCACCCTTTTAGATTAGTTGACTGTGCTTCTGTATAGCAGGTCACAGAAGGTAACCCTTTTAAGGTTAGTTTACTGTACCTCTGTTAAGCAGGGACACAGAAGAGATCCCAGGGGTAAACTTACAGTCTCCCATCCACTCATCAAGATTTCTCTTGAAGAGGGTCAGTAAGGGGCTCTGCCTAACATGGATTGGGATTTTGTTCCAGAGTGAGGGGAGCCTCTGGGATATGAATCTGTCCCTCCAGCATGTCCTATTTATTTCTGTGCTGAGGTTCAAGTCCCTGGAGAGTGTAGCTCTAAGGGATTTGGATTTCCTGAGGTGAAGCATGTCCATTAATTCTGTGTTGGACATGGCTTTATACGTCAGACACAGATCGCCTCTGAGTAGGCGGTACGCAACTCAGTAGAGCTGGAGTTTCTTTAGCCGAACTGCATAGGACATCTGTTTGAGCCCCTTGATCCTCTTGGTGAGGTACTTTTGGGGTCTTTCCAGTTGCTGCAGGTGTCGGGTAAGGTACATCCCAAATGGGGCATTGTATTCAATTATGGGCCAGATAAGTGATGAGTAGAGGGGCACAATGACCTCTCTTGATCTAGATGTGAACCCTTTCATGATAAGGTGGGCTGTATAGAAGGTCTTTCTAACCACTTTGGCAATGTGATTGTCAAAGGAGAGATTGCTATCTACTTGGGTCCCCAAGTCCCTAATTACTTCTTCCGTACTTAATGGATTACCACCTATGTGGTAATTTGTGGGCACTTTGTTTTTCCCAAAGGGGATGACTATGCAGTTTTTGGCATTTAGCTTTAGGCCATGGCTCTGGCACCAGCTATCCATCTCTGTGAGACCCTTTTGGAGGATGCTTGTGTCAGCCGGAGAGTCAATTGCAGCACCCAGTTTGCAGTCATCTATGAACTTGGTCAGCCATAGTCCACCCGTGTTACCTTGTACCTCGGAGAAATATATACCAAACAAGAGAGGTCCCAGGACTGAGCCTTGTGGGATGCCACTTGTAACTGGTTTAGAGTCTGACATGGCACCTGCTATTCTGACCATGTGGGTTCTATCTCTGAGCCAGTTTGCAACCCATCTTGTGACATAGGGGTTGATATTTAAGCTGGTGAGCTTATTTATGATGCTCGAGTGGGGTATTGTGTCGAAGGCTTTTGTGAGGTCCAGGTAGGCTGTGTGGACTCCCTTCCCTTCATCTATGGCTTTGGTAACTGTTTCAAAGAAGTTGATCAGGTTCAAGAGGCAAGATCTGCCCTTAACAAAGCTGAATTTGGTAGGATCCAGTGTCTGGAGGTTCCCAATGTCTTTGTTTATGATTTCCATGATGATACGCTCCATAGCTTTGCAGACCAAGCTAGTCAGACTTATAGGGTGATAGTTTCCGGGGTCTGTTGTGGCACCACCTTTGTGGAGTGGAACCACTGTTGCTTTATGCCATTCCTTGGGTACATATCCTGTAGTAAGGCTGAGATTGAACAGTGACTTTATATGAGGGTTTAGTTCTTCTTGGAGCTCGTGTAAGACGCAGCCCAGGACACCATCTGGTCCCATTGATGCTGTGTTTTTTGCTTTGGAGAGGGCAGCTCTCACCTGTGCATCTGTGATTTCAGGAAGGCTACACTCTGTTGGGATAGACATTTACTCTTTTGGGGGGGAGAAGTTTGCACTGAACCTTTCTGCCAGGATGTTGGCAATGTCTGTGGGTTCAGTGTATTTTTTGTAATTTTACACTAACTCAGAGCATATCTGGGAGTTGCCTCCCAGGTTTCTGACATAACTAAAGAAGGCCTTGTGATTATCTTTAGTGTCTTGTGCAATTTTTCTTTCGAAGCTGGCCTTAGATGATTTTATGAGGGATCGTAGTTTCTTGCTAGTAATGATCAGAGACGCCTTCCCTTTTTGGGATTTTGCTCTATCATGTAGTAGCTTTCTCCTTCTGTTGTATAGCTTATTTATGGCCGGGGTCCACCAGTCAGGTCTCCTGCCTTTGGAGGAGTGAGTTTTGGTTTTATTTGGGATAGCATGCTCCATGCATTCCTGTAGGTGTCCATAGAATGCTTTTGTAAAGGATTCTGCATTTTGGGCCATATTTTCCACTGGCCTGGGGGCTTTGAAGGATTCCACCTCAGTTTTGATAAGTGTGAAGTTTGCTTTTGAGAGGTTCTTCACCGTGGTTTCCTTGGCTGGGGGTAGGGATGGAATATGGATGTCCAGTGAGATTAGTTTATGGTCTGATCTTACCAATGAGGGGTATACCTCTGGTGTGGAACATAGAGACCCCATGTTGGTGATGACCAGATCCAATATGTTTTCCCCTCTTATGGGAGTGGTGACCAGTTGTTCCATAGCATTTGAGTTTATAAATTCTAGGAACTGTTGGGAGAAGGTGTTTGGGCTTGAGTAGTTTTCCCAATCAATGTTTGGGTAGTTGAAGTCACCCAATATAATGGTGTTTGGAGAGACCTTCATATTCTCCAGTGTTCTCAGGAAAGCCGAGTGAGGTTCCTGTGTATGGGAGGGTGGTCTGTAGCAGGCTACAAACTGAAAGGCAGTTTTTCCCACTGTTAGTTGCACATGGATGGTCTACGATGCTTCGTGCAGTGCCACTAACCTGGAGGTGTGGGTATCTTTGATAAATATGGATAATCCCCCTCCTTTTGTGGTTCGGTCCCAGTTTTGGGGCCGAAAAGCATGGTATGAAGTATAACCTGTTAGTGCTGGGGTGCTCTCGGGAGCCTTGAACCAGGTTTCTGTTACTGCACAGATATCGATATTCTCCATACTGAGGAGAGTCTCGAGTGCATGTATCTTGAGGTTTAGACTTCTGACGTTGAGCAGCATTACCCTTAGTTTTTTTTTCTTTGTGTTGTCTATGGAGGTGGGTTTGTCTTTTGAGCCTTGCCTAAAAAAGGCACTATGGGGGAGGCAAGAGCCTTTGCCAGTATTCGAAAACCCAGGGGTGACGGGTGCAAGCCGTCCCTAACGAAGCAATGTGGCTTGTCGAGCATGTCATCCCAGGCTGACAGACACTGGATCCCCTTTGAAAGACACCAAAACTTTAGCCAATTGTTAAAATTGATCATTTTGTCTTTATACTGTGGCATCATTCTTGGTGAGGGTAAGATGCTACTCAAGGTCAGGGTTATACCGGCCTGGATCACATGATCAAAGAGCTCCTCTATGTCTTTTCATGTAGTCCAGGGAGGTACATCTCAGGTCATTCACACCAGAATGGACAATGATGGAGTCATATTTGTACTTGCTTTGGAGTGACCTGAATGCTTGTGTTTTGTGGCGGATCCTGGCACCCAACAGGCAGCTTACAGTGACCTTCTCCTTGTTCAGCCTGGTGAGTGGGACGTCAGTGTGTCTGGCAATAGAGTCACCTATTACAAGTGTATTAGGTGTGTTGTTTAGCCTTAAGGACTGTGACTGTGTGGCACACTGACTTTGTGAGCTATGTGCTACATGGGTATTGTTTCGTGGTAGGGGTTGCTTAGATGTCTGCTTTGGAGGTCTCTGCTGCTTAGGCAGATTTTTATTTAGAGCCTCCGAGTATGTTTTTGTTTGTTTATGTGTTTGGTTTGCTGATGCGATAGGTCTATGGGGGACTGGATTTGTGGTGTGTGTGTTTACCTTCTCCTCCTGACAGGCTGTGCCAGTACTGGGTTGAGAAAGCTTAGCCTCCAGTTTGGCTATATAGTTGCATCTCTCACATATATTTGAGCTTGTTGGGAGGAGGAGAGGGTGGTCTGTATACATAAGGCAGTTGTAACATTGCCTCAAGATTCCCAGATTCACCAGCTGAACTGGAGAGTAAACCTGAAACTGCCCTTTGGACTTGCCTGAATAATATAGGGAACTACTTATCGACTGATCAGAAAGAACCAATATGGAGCAATTGCTTAAAAGGAGTATAAGAGGATGTAGTGCTTAAGTTTATTAGTGTTTACCTATGTGATTACTTATACAAGCAAGTGCAGGGCTTTAGAATGAAAATAGAGTGCTTATTTTGAGATTTAGAGCAGTTCTAAGGGAAAAGTGAAGAGCAGACTTTGTGGAGCCGGGAATACTTTAAACCTGTTTAAGCGGCGCAAAAAGTGAGTTGCAGGGTTTTAAGAGAGAGAGATCAAGGAGTTTGGAATTGACCCAAAATGGCCAATAAAACTACAGCTTCTAGGCAGTAACCACTCCTACAGGGACAGGCAGGCTGCTCAGTGTTAACCACTGCCACTGGTGAACACAGAGACTTCCTTTTAGCCCAAGCAAGCACTGCCCTCCAAGAAACTTACAAACAGTTCAGAACAGCAAATCTGTAACTGAACTTTCTTAAATTTCAGAAAGTGGGAAAAAAGCAAGATTTTTTTTTTGTTTTAGTTTAAAGGTAGCAGAGATACACAAGTAGCAAAATAGTCAGAACAGTGCAATAAATGACCCCACACTTGAGTGCTAGGCCAGAGTCAGGTAAAATGCAATTTTAAAAAAACTGATTTTAAATTAAGTGCAACACAGGAAATGCAGTAAACAGGCTCTAGATGTGTTCTAAATACTGTTTCTAATACAGATATCAACTTTAGCAAGCTGGAAAACGCCGAAAGTAGGCGGCAAAGCAGTAATTTTAACAAAAAATCTGAAGAAAATACTTAAAATCTCAAAAGTGGCTGACCTGTCCTTCACAAAACCAGACTGTTGGGATCTATATAAATTAAGTTGTCTATGTCTGCATAAATGACTTGACATGTTCCATGACTTCGCATATAAGGCTGGTGAGCCTCATAACTCTATAAATACTTGGGTCAGTAAAGGGGCCAGGTTTGTGTAGATGAGTCAGTAATGGCCATTCTCCAGGTATCAGGGATAAATCCTATGCATAGGATGAAGTTGGAAAGTTTAAGTAAAGACTCAGACACTTCATACTTGGCATTGATGGCAATAAAGCCTGGTATGTTAACTGACCCCATAGCAACATTATTTTTAGCATTTGATGTGGATTTTAAGACATTTTCTAAGTTTATTACAGGGGAAACTTGATTTCATGGAAAGTGAATACAATAATGTTGGTTAGTGGAGTAAATTTAGTACTAAATGTGTCTGCTGATGTATTAGCAATGTTCTCTGGATTGGAATGTCTGATAGTATTATTATTATTTATAGGTTCATAGGTTCATAGGTGGATACTAGACCATTTGCCCAAAGGCATTTATAAGCCTAGACAGAATGTGTTGGCTTTCGCCGCCCCCTTAGATTAGTTCCCTGTGCCTTTGTCCAGCAGAGCCACTGAAGTGATCCCCGATGTAAACTATCTGTTTCCCATCCACTCATCAATGTTTCTTTTGAAGAGTGTTGAAGAGTGTTAGCGAGGAGCTCTACCTAATGTAGACTGGGATCTTGTTCCAAAGCATGGGAAGTCTCTGGGACAGGAATCTATCCCTCCAGCACGTCCTATTTATTGTTGTGGTGAGGTTTAGATCCCTAGAGCATGTGGCTTGAGGGTATAAGGTTTTCTTTAGGTGGAGCATGTCCATGAATTCTGGGTTGGACATGGCCTTGTATGTCAGTCAGAGATCACCTGTGAGTAGGCGGTATGCAACTGAGTACAACTGGAGTTTCTTCAGTTGAGCTGCATAGGGCATCTGTTTGAGGCCATTGATCCTCTTGGTGAGGTACTTCTGTGGTCCTTCCAGCTGTTGCAGGTGTCTTGTAAGGTACATCCCAAATGGGGCATTGTACTCTAAGATGGGATTAAATGAGTGATGAGTAGAGGGGCACAATGACCTCTTTTGATCTAGATGCAAACCGTTTTGGGATTAGGTGGGCCAAGTAGAAGGATTTTCTAATCACTTTGGCAATGTGATTATCAAAGGTGAGATTACTATCCCACTGAGCCATGTGCTACCTCACTGGTGACAGGTCTGCTGGTTGATGTGGAATCACCCACGTTGATAGTGTATGACCAGTTTGTGAGCCAGTTGGCAACCCATCTTACAACAAAGGGGTTTACATTCAGTTTGTTAAGTTTATCGGTAATGCCTGAGTGTGGGGTTGTGTCGAAGTCCTTTGCCAAGTTGAGGTATGCTGTCTTCACAGATTTGCCCTCATCAATGGCCCTGGTCACATTTTTGAAAAAATCCACAAGGTTTGCCACGCAGGATCTGCTCTTGATGAAGACGAATTGTATTGCATCCAGGTTTTGAAGGTCACCTATGTCTTTATTTATGAGGTCCATGATGATATGCTCCATGGCTTTACAGATGAAGCTGGTTGCAGACTTATACATTTATAATTCCGTGAGTCTGTTGATAAGCCACCTTTGTGCAGGGGAATAACTGTTGCTGTTCTCCATTCCACAGGAACAAAGCCAGATGTTTGGTAGTGAATGAATAGGGTGCTTAATGGTGATACTAGTTGATGTTTTAATTTGTTTAGAATACAGTCTGGGATGCCGTCTGGTTCATAAAAGCTGTGTTTTTTCCTTTAGACAAGGCTTTAATGACCTGGTCTTTGGATATGTAGGGTGGGGAGGGGAGTTGGGGACAAGATTTGTGGTAAGTTTGGAGGGGATAAGGGAATGAAATTTTCACCAAATCTGTCTGCTAGCAGGTTTACTGTCTCTGCAGGATCAGTGTGTGTGATATCGTTAGTCACTCGTTTGGGACATGCTTGGGTCCTACATTTTAAGCTATGTATGTAGCTGTAAAAGGCCTTATGAATATCCTTGGCTATGATTACTAAGTTTTTCTCAATGTTAAACCTTAGACAATTTGAAGCATTGTCTTATTTACCTGTTGAGGCTGAGGATGGTGCTTTTCCGTTGTTGGGGCTTCACCTTAGTTTACTTAGACAGCAACTTTTTGCATTTGTTGTAAAGTTTATTGATGCTGGATGTCCACCAGTGTGGATTTTATTTTTTTACTTGGGGCTCTGGCTTTGATTTTTCTGGAACAGCTGAGTCTATACTCTTACACAAGTGATTGTTCAGGGCTTTAGTGTAAGCTTTGGTGTTGTTACCACTTCCAGCTGGTGTGGGTCTTAGAATGCATTTATATCTTCCCCTAGGAAGATATAACTTGCTTTGGTGAAGTTTTTTTAGTCTGACTTTGCCCTTTATGAGTTCTGGTGTTAGTGCCAATTTGAAGGAGATTGATTTGTGATCAGATTTAACTAATGAGGCTCTGACAGTTGCGGTGGTGCATCTGTTTTTTATGTTAGTGAGGACCAGATCCAGTATGTTTGTTCCCCTTGTTGGGGTTTGAACAATTTGATGTGAGGTATTTGAGTTAACAAAGTCAAGGAACTTTTGTGCTAGTGAGTTATGGCTAGAGTAGGTTACCCAGTTGATGGTGGGATAATTGAAATACCCTATGACCAGAGTGTTTGCCAGTATTTGGATTGACTCCAGTTTGGTCAAGTAGGTCTCATGCGCATCATAATCCATGAAGGGGGAATCTATAACTATATCTATTACTGACTTGAATGGGGGTCTTACCCACAGTAATTTGAACTTGGAGTAACTCCATGGAGTTGTCCAGTCTAACTAGTCCGGAGGTGAAATTATCTGTAATATAGATAGAAACACTTCATTTTGTGGTCTGAAAGTGTGGAAGGCATTGTAGCCTTTCAAGGCTGGGGTACTGTCTGAGGCTTTGAACCAGGTTTCTGTGACTGCACAGACATCTACATCCTCTAGTGACAGAAGTGCTTCCAGGGTGTGCAGTTTTTGGTTTAAGCTCCTAGCATTTAGCAGCTTAACCCTTATATTGTTATGGATGGCAATTTTCACATCAGCAATTTTGGTTTTGAGACCTAGCCTAAAAAGGGGGAGGCAAAAACCTTTGCCAGCAGCTGAAAGCCTAGTGGTGCCAGGTGCAAACTGTCTGTGACAAAGCAGTGAAGTTTGTTGACCATGTCATCCCAGGCTGACAGAAACAGGATCCCCTTTGAACAATACCAAAAACTATGCCAAATATCGAAATTGATCATTTTTTGTTTATATGTGGGATCATTCTAGGTGAGGGTAATATGCTGCTCAAGTCTAGGGACATACCTGCCTGGGACACATAATCAGAGAGCTCAGTCATGTTTCTCTTCATATGGTCCAGTGAGGTATGTCTCAGGTCATTCATTGAGCTATGTCAAAGTCATAATGGTACTTATTGCTGAGAGACCTGAGTGCATGTGTGATCTGACAAATCCTGGCACTGGGCAGGCAGCTGACCATGACTTTCTCCTTGTCCAACCTGCTGAGCACGACATCCGTGTGTCTCACTATGGCGTCTCCAATGACAAGAACATTTGTTTTTTTAGTGTCATGCCTTAAGAGCTTGGTAGGTGAGACACTGGTGTTGCTTGGTGTCTTGGGTGCTGTGGGAACTGTGTTAATTCTAGTAGTCTTGTATTTTGGAGGTCACTGGTGTTTCGGTAAGTTTTTTTAGAGAACCTCCACATATGTTGATTTATGTGTTGGATGCATACTATGTATATGAGTAGAAGTGGGTGGGTTGACATCCTCTTCAGTGTTACTATTTTGAGTGTGACAGAGCAGGGATTCAAAATCCTTGGTGTAGATACATCTCTCACACTCTGTACTAGGGTGAGTAATTAGTAGAGGGTTGTCAGTATACATGAGGCAGTTGCTACACTGCCTCAGGAGACCCGTCAACAAGCCTGGCAGGAGAAACAAAGGTAGTCCAACTGTCCACAAAGTTAAGTTTGAAGAACTGTTATCACAGAGGGGGTGCTTTCAGGACTGATCTATTTGGCGTTCTGTAGATGGGTATCTATGATGGGGTTTTGGCTGATGGTTTAATAGGTCACAGCTCACCAGCAATACTTCTTAGATCAGAAATGTTAATGAAGACCACACTGTTTAAATAACTATAACAAATTAGACATAATATAAAATACATTGGTTGAGAATTGATAAAAGTTTTATGACAGTCATTTAATATTTAGTGAAATTTTAGATAGCTTGTAGAGAAAGTAAAGGTAAGTTAGTCTAATACAAACAGGAATTACAATATAAAGTGAAGGAAAAACAGGCTTATGGTATATCTAGAGAGAAAGTCAAGAAAAGAAAAGAATTTGATAGAAACATGAAAGTGAAGAAAGAGATATAAGAAATGAAAAGATACTTTTCACATTTAGGGATATAGTTTGTCCTGGTTTTGAGTAGGAACAGAGCTAGATTTTAGCTACAAAAGTCATTCAGAGTGGTTTTGAAAGATGGGAGGGTGAGTATAGACCTTATGGATACAGGTAAGGAGTTTCAGGCCTTAGCAACCTTGTACAAGTACAGACAATGCCCAGCAGATATGATAGTTTTGTAGACATACAGGAGTTTTTGGTCACGGGATCACAATGACCAACTGGGAACACAGTTATGTAGAATGTTTTTTATTGCTGGACACACAGCTGAATGCTGGATAATTTTATAGGTGGTAAGAAGCGTGTATATATTAACTCATTCCCTCCAGGAGAGCTGTTTTGTGTCTGTACCTTTAATTCCCAGTGGGTGTGGCTTCAGCCTTTAATGAATTAAGTTATCACTTATAGTACTAACAGTCACTGACAGAGGTCATATGTCAATGCAATTGTGTTTGGCAACATAAAATATTCTGATACATTGTATGTAACATGGTTTTGGAATTATTAATGCAAATATGAACAAATTTGATGCCTAGAGGAGCAGTAGGAGGTAACTGCAGAAACGCTTGGAGATGTCACTCGGCTGATAGTTGGCGAGACAGTTGATGAGACAGTTCTAACCAATTTAGGGTTTTTAGTGCTATACAGTGGTGGATTCTGAAAAGGGTATTTGCTGTTTAGCAACTTTGTTATAGCATTGTTCAGGTTTTAATTTTTGTGAATCCTTGAGGTTAGTGAGGATGGGAGCACCATTAAAAAGAGCGGGAGGAGATAACTAGTGGCAAGTGTAGTTTTAGTTGTGGTGGTGAGAAGGTTTTTGGATCTGTAAAGCATCCTTAGTTGTTCATGAGTTTTTCTTATTCAATTTTATATATGTAGGTCGACTGTAAGATTATCATCCACTATCTCCCTTATTAGTTTGCTATGATAAATGACTTCTATGGTTGGATTATCAAAAGAGAGGACTTTAAAGTTTGTTTTTTCATGAGAGACAGATTTTGGGGAAAAAGTAGTAGGGGGGAAGTCAATAAAGCCTACATGGATTATTTGCCATGTAGTCATATTGACATGGTGCTTACATAGAAGTAAGCAGATGTGCAATCCAGTAAACGGAGCTGAGGGGCATGCACGAACGTGCAACCATGGAAGTGTTCGTGGCATGCAAATGACCTCATAAGCAGGTGAAATGCATACAAATGAGTCAGGTAGAGTGATCCAGCAAGCAGATAGGCAGTTGCGCGGACTCTGTGTTGGTGTCCGTAATGTACATATAAAAATTCCATGTACAGGATGTAAAAATGACACCAACGGATGTAAAAGTGTACTTACAATGGCATAAATAGTATAGAGGAAACAGATATGTGCAAAACTAACCACCGTGTGTCCAAAACCATATGGAAAATAATGTAAAATAATTTTATTTATTTTTTTAATACCCTGGGTACGTTTGCGCTGCATACCACATGTTCTAACATGCCATTATGGAAAAAAAATATAAAAAGATTGTAAAAAACAGAATTTGTGAGTATGTAACAGTAATGCATTATAGGACCCTGTGTGGAGTATGTACAATGTTAGACTGCTGTGGTTGCTAATGAGGCAGGTACTGTGCACGTATCTGTATGCACATGAACTGGGGTCACTGAATAGCACAAATGAGTATCTGTGTCCACAGATCCCATCCATATAGGCACAGAACCATGTTGGTGTCCACAGCAGAGGTAGTTGACATCAACAAGGGATGTGTCCACAAACTTTTAAGCTCATTAGAGCTCAGTGGTGCCTTTTTGTGTGACGTGCTGCTGAGCTGAGCAGGGGTGTGTGTACACTGACTGCTAAGCTATGTTTACTTCTGAGGCATGTGTTTTATTGTGTTTGTGTGGCATGCCGCCGTGCCAAGCGTAACCTTCCATGGGGGTGTGTCTACTAACTGCTATGCTTTGTTTATCTTTGCAGCGTGGGTTTGAGAGGCACACCATAGTGCTCAGCAAGGAAGGCTGTCAAAAAATACTGGCTGCGAACGGCAATGATATATTAATTAATGATGAACCCTGTTTCACTTAAACTAGGGCCATTAAACCCCTTAATGATGTACTTGGCATGTGGAATGCATCATAGGTAGCCAAACACACAGGCTACACCTACAGCAGAGCACTATAAAGGTTGCATACATCCTATAATCTGATGGTTCCCCTATACTCTGCACCATTGGAGTACAGACTTGGGAATTTTAACTAAGAGAATGTTAGGGGCTGCTGTAGGTCTACTACATCTGTATGTGCTAGATGCTGAGGTCAATGCAGCTGCTGCTGATGCTGACCACAGGCCTAGACTGAGAAGGAGAAGAGTGTTCATGCCCAGAGTAACCTACCAGGTGCTACATGAGCTGGAGATTTATTAGTGCTTCAGGGTGGACAGGGACATAGTACAAGAACTCACTGAGCTCTGCCAACCTTAACTCAGACCCAGAGCCAACAGAGAGGAACTCATCCCAGTGGAACAAAGGTATGTGTAGCCCCTAGGATACTAGCTGCAGGTACTTTCCAAGGACCAACTAGGGACATGATGGGAGTATCACAGGCATCTGCTTCCAGGGTACTCCACCAGTGCCTGGATGCCATGCTACCACATGCCAGTGAGCAAATTTATTTTTCCTACACCCCTGAGGAGATGGCCAGCAGTATGTGAATCTTCTACCTGGTCAAGCTCACTACCTGAGGTACTGGGTGCCATAGATTGAACTCATGTACACATCAAGGCACCACTTATTAAAAAAGGTAGAATCTACATCAACCACAAGGGGTACCACTCTATCAACTGCCAGGTCATGTGCAATGCCCATGGCATTATCATGAATATGTGTGCTGGCAGCCCTGCCATATCTGGCACACATCACAGCTATACCAGATGTTTTCTAGGGAGGACATCCCACATGGGGATTTACTTGGGGATGAAGGCTATGCACTGGAACCTTGGCTGATGACACCCATCAGAAATGCACACACCCACTGAAGAATGCCATAATGAGGCACACGCACAAACTAGGAACATCATAGAGCATGTGTTTGGGCTGTTGAAGTCACAGTTACGGTGCCTCAATATATCTGACGGAGCCCTGCAGTACTCCCCAGCCACATGTGCACAGATGTTCAAAGTATGTACCATGTTGCACGATATGATTCTGCGGAAACAGCTACAGCAGGATCAGCAAAGGGAAGGGACACACAGCCCCCCCACAGGGGTACTCAGAAGAAGAAACCCCTGAGGCTGCCCCTGTAGGCAGATGTAGACGTGACCAATATGCCCTGATCTTGACCAAGAGACAACGCATAACAGATGCACTGACAACCCAGGGCCCTAGGGACTGACACCTTACTCTGACTCACATACATATTAGTAAAAATGATGTCAGCCAGAGCGCACAACCTGTACATCACCATCTAGTGGCTGTGGACTGCATGTGTCAGACAGAGTTAGCCCTGAACTACAGGTCTGTCAACTGCTGCATTCACAAGGTAAGTCACTCTTCTATACACCACTTGTAAAGGGTACTACAATATGGTAGCATATGTATGGACCTGCCACATGTATGCAAGGGAATATAATGATCTATATATAGTGTGCTACTGGGTTACTTTCAGAGCTCTATAGTGAGCTACTTGTACAGATCTAACAGTCACTTGGGGCAACAGGTACGTTGTTCACTAGTATGTGGCCCATAATATCCATGAGGCCACATGGCTGGAAACTCCACAACATTATTCCAGGGAAATGCCAAACAGTGGGGGGGGTTTGCATGATAGTTACAAGACTGTGCCAGCAGAGCATAGGCTGGTCTTCCCCCACCCTAAATACATCAATGTCCCCGTACAACTGCTGTAACAGTAAGTCTGCAATGACGTACCAGCAGATCAGACAATTCCTATATGTTGATAGTGTGAAAAATGAAACCTCTCTGTCTGGTGGCTGGTGTGGCTCACTGGGCCAAAGACAATAGCATGGGCAATGGTGGTAATGGTTAGAATCTGGAAGCATCCAACATCTTTTGCATGTCAGGTACTCATATAGCAGTAGTCCCGCAAACTGTCATAACCCCCACAATCTGTTACTGCAAGAAAGCTGGAAAAAGCCAGAGTGAATGCGGGCACAAATGGCCATACCTACAGATAGACATTATACATGCTCTGAGTAACCTAGCAGGTGGCTGGTATAAGAACAGGCTGCAAAAGGTCAGATTAGCTGCAGGATGTAAAGGCCATCACTTAACTGTGTCAGTAGTTACAAGTCAGTGACCGCTGTTTACAGTATAGTACCAGAAAACCACAAATGCATAACAAACACAGCACACATATGAGGTGAAATGCTGGACATTGTGCAAAAATATATACAGGGAGAGGTATGTAGACTGTCACCCTTTGTGTGGTGTTACATCATGTACCCAAGTCACATCATACCTCTCAAACTCTTAGAGCAAGAAATCTGGCCAAAGCTATGAATAAAAGTGGGACCAAGGCCCACAAATTGGGACAGGTTTTGAATAGTTACTCCTACAAATGTAGAATGTCAATAGAATAACAGGTCTTGCATTAGCATGAATCTCCTGATGTGTATGGAGTCTGAAACTCAAATGTCTGTCATTATTTATTGACTTCATTCTTCACTGGTTTGCCACTAATTTGCCAGAAAACCACAATATTATATGAAATGGACCAAAAATATGAGGCAAACGTCTGGGCAGTCTGTGAAGCTCTGTACAGTTGTGAGGTATGAGTCACATATTAAGGTCAGCAAACAGCCAGGGAATTCCTTGGACTATATCAGGGAACTGCAGTACTGTGGCAGCAGGTGCAGCAGCCAATGGCCTGCAGTACATATTAGCATGGACTGAAGTACAGGCAGCTCTGGCCTGGAGTCACCTTACAAGTACTGACAATCACACTGGGCATGCTCCTACACTTAGCTAACTTGTGCCCAAGTCTGTAGCCTCTACCGCCCAAAGACTTGCTATCTGTAAATATGTCTGTACACACATACAGGTCTGTATACATATCTCTCTCTCCCTATCCCACTCACACTTAATTAGTGTCTCTATCAGTATGTGACATATATATATATATATATATATATATATATATATATATATATATATATATATATATATATATATATATATATATATATATATATATATATATATATATATATATATATATATATATATAATAACAAGAGGTATATATAGCTAAATAAAGTGCAATGATACATGGACTCCCCACATATATCTACATGATGCATTTACATAATGTACACACACAGCAACATTTAAGGAGACATCCCTATTATACACATTTATATAGATATGGGTGGGGATGTACGAATGTCTCCGCATACCCCAGAATGCTGGGGTTATCTGCACTTACACATCACAACAGTTGTCCGATGGAGCCAGACCAAGGCTGCAACAGTGCATAAAACACTCAACCACAGACCCCTGTGCCTGCGGACTGTCACCATGTAGACAGACACAGGTATGCATTGGTGTAATGTACAATGCATGCAACACATGCCTTGGACAGGCATTATTGTCCCTGGCCACATGTCCACCTATCAAACTGCATTAACCACATATGGCCAGACAGGTAAGTGTACACACATAATAGGGATATTACCAGGTATCCCACCCCTAGGACACTAGATACAATAACAGTACCAAGCAGTATCAGTCTGCAGGCCACACATGCTGTCTAACACAAGGCTACTCTGTGTCTCCACAAGTACTGTGCCTGCATCAACATACACAAGAGACAACCTGTGGCATGTATGATAAGTACTGTGAGCTGTAGTGTGTAATATTAGATAAATAGGAGTTCTAATCTCACCTCATCTAACTGTGTGTGTGTGTGTGTGTGTGTGTGTGTGTGTGTGTGTGTGTGTGTGTGTGTGTGTATCAATATATACTCTCACAGCAGTATGGAGATGCCTATGTGGGCTATCTCCATGCAGTGGTATGCATTTTATGGCCCTATGACTAGCTGCTGGCCTCTAAAATCCCTCCTCTACAAGGCCTGCTGATGTCATCCACCTTAACAGCACTGGCTGAAAACCTAGTAGCAGATAAACTCTGTGGCACATGAGATAAGTACTGCAAGCTGTAGTGTGTAACAACAGATAAGTAGGGTTTCTTTTCTCCCATCATTCAGCATCTGTATGTGTGTGTTCGTGTATGTACATATAACCCCTTGAGGCACTGCAGACATGCCCATCTGGCTTATCTCTGTGCAATGGTATGCATTTTATGGCTCTGTGACTGGCTGCTGGTTTCTGAAGTCCCTCCTCCACAAGGCCCGCTGATGACATCCACCTTAAGAGCAATGGCTGAGAATCTAATAACAGGTAAACACCATGGTGCATGCAATAAGTACTTCAAGGTATTGTGTCACTACTAGATAGGTAGGGGATCTAATCTCACATTATCCAATGTGTGTGTGTGTGTGTGTGTGTGTGTGTGTGTGTGTGTGTGTGTGTGTGTGTGTGTGTGTGTATGTATGTGTGTGTGTGTGTGTGTGTGTGTGTGTGTGTGTGTGTGTGATTGTGTGGGTAAATATAGCCCCAGGCAGCACTTCAGACAAGCCCATATGGGCTATCTCTGTGTAATGGTTATGCATTTTATGCCCTGTGACAAGTTTTTGGCCTCAACATTGGCCTCCTTTACAAGGCCTGCTGATATCATCCACCTTAACAGTGCTGGCTGGCAACTAATGACAGTTAAACTCCATTGCACATGCAATGAGTACTGCAAGCTGTAGTGTTTAACAATAAATAGGTAGGGGTTCTACTCTCACATCATCCAACATCTGTATAAGTGTGTGTTTCTACATATATCCCCTTGTAGCACTACAGACATGCTTATCTCTGCAATGGTTATGCATTTAAGGCCATGTGACTAGCTGTTGACCTCAACATTGGCCTCCTTCACAAGGCCTACTGATGTCTTCCACCTTAAGGGCACTGGCTGACACTCTGATATCAGATAAACTCTTTGGCATGGCATGCTATAAATACTGCAAGCCACAGCATGTATTACTAGATAGAGCCAACTTGTGTGTGTATGTTTAAATATATCCCCTTGCAGCCCTAGAGACATGGCCATCTGGTTTATGTCTGTGAATTGGTTATGCATTTTATGGCCTTGTGACTAGCTGCTGACCCTAAATTGCCCTTATCTAGATAAGCATAATTGATGTCTGCTACCATCTAGATTTATACGTGCAGCATACCCAAGTGACACATATCAAGGGTAGCAGACCTTGGCACAGGGTATGAAAGCATGATGATGCTGACTGTCCCCATTGCCCCTGACACACTGGTCTACACATATGCACCTAGGGGGCCATGCATGTACACTGGTATACCTTGTTGACTCCATATTTCTGCTGTGATGCCTTGCAATCTTGTGCCTCTTTATTGCCACCATGTATCCATAGCTGTACTGCTCAGATTAATGGGACAGAAACATACACACAGGTCCATGATACCTGTCACTCTGTAACACTACCACCAGTGTACCATCAGGCAACAAAGACGCACAAAGTTTGATGTGTAGTCAAGACACATGCCAGCATACAGTACCTGTCATGGCCCACAACAACTGACATGGCATATCACTACTGCACTACATAAGCACATGTAAAGTAATATAGTCACCCTGTGCATGAGACACATTTCAGGTCCCTGCATTGATAGCATGGATGGCAGGGGTATGGCACAGGTATCATCACATACACAGGGTGTGGTGTGGGGGTGCCAGAGGCCTAGGCTGTGCCATACAGTTGGCAGCTATGTTTGAGTTTGAGTTTGAGGTGAGCTGAGTTTGGGCCTTTGTCCCCCATTAATTAGGGGTTTATCCTGATTTCTTACTGTAGGAGGTTGAGAGGTATGTTAGGCTTACCTCTCAACTAGAATCCAGGGATGAATGTCCACAAAACAGGGACATAGCCAGAGTACATCAGGGACATTTAGGAACACGTGTACAATGTTCAAACTATTTATGTGTGACATTGACAGACTGAGAGGAGGTGAATTACAGTACATTGTTTGATGGTACAAGACTGTACACACTTACTTAGTGTCACTATGTCATACATGTAATCCACTATCTTTACTGCAACAGCCAACCATTGAAGAAGGGATTGACAGGGACAGAGCAGAGATGTGATTCAAAGCAGGGACAGTTGAGAGGCATGTCTGTAGGTGGTGGACAGCAGAGTATCACGGACACATCAATATCATAGATCTAATACAAGCCCACTGTTGTAATCCCTATTCCCCATACCTCCATCCTCTCATCTACAGCCTGTTTTATGGGGAAAGCTAGTACATATCTGGTAGATTGATGTATTCCTTTTTTCGAAGCATTCCTCTGCAAATGCTTTGCACATATGCTGCCTGTGTTAGTAAAACCATATACAGACCTGATCCCCATAAGCATTTTCTTGCCTTTTGTAGGTAATGCTCATTAACAGGTAATTGCCTCTGCACCAATCTGTGGTTCAGAATTACTAACTGCATCCAAAACAGCTGAATTTCACTATCATTAGCCAGTGGCATGGCACCACAGTGCAATATATGAAGCCTTCATGTATGCCTTGGCCCCTTTCTTAGTTTTTGAGATGGACATTACTGCGGTGTGGAGACTACAGCATCGCAGAGGGGAAGTACAAATAATGTCCACTGTAGAGATGTATGAAGTATGTCCACAGTTTTGCCTCATATGTTTAGTCAGTGTCCCATGACAGTGTGGTCATCTGGCAGTTCACTGGCTGACATTGTGGGTTGAGGTCAGTAAGGGGGCAGGGGCATGTGAGTTTCACACTTCAAACCCATCAGAATATGCATGCTAATGTAGTAGCTGCTATTCTGTCAATGTACTATCATTGTAGGGGCAAACTGTAAAACATGTCCCTATCTCTGGGCCTTTGACCCCCCCCCCCCTTTATATGTGCTTGTGCTGAATTCCTTGTTATAGGGGAGTTAGGAGGTATGGTTGGTCTGTAGCAGCTACCTTAACATACAGCTGTGTATGCTTCAGGCTGCAGCTGCTGCTGCAGCCTAGAAAACATAGGGAGGACTGTGAACACTTTGGAGGTCAGCAAGCTGTACATGTATCTGTGGCAGCCCTGTTGTTACAGCAGATGAGTGTAAGGGTACACTAACAACTGAGGCACATGCTTAAGGTACATCTGTTATGCAACAGCGCCTATAGCAGAGTAGTAGGTGACATATTAACAGGTAATACCCTAATAATGGGTGATTTCAACTACCCTACCATTAACTGGGAAAACTACTCATGTACCAACTCTTGTGCTCAACGTTTTCTGGAATTCATAAATTCCAATGCCATGGATCAACTTATCCACACCCCCACCAGGGGCAGCAATATCCTAGACCTGGTTATTACCAACATGGGCAACCGGTGCTCCACACCAGAGGTCAATTCTTCGTTGGTCAGATCCGACCATAAGCTAATCACCCTAGACATCCACATCCCTCCCTCACCCCCCATTAGGGAAACCACAGTAAAAAATTTCTCCAAAGCCAACTTCACACTTCTTAAGACAGAAGTGGCAAACTTCAAGACACCCATGCTGATGGACAATAGAGGTATGACTGCTGAATCCTACACAAATGCACTTTATAAGCACTTACATGAGTGCATGGATCATGCAATCCGTAACAGAACCAAGATGCTATCCTCCAAAAAAAGGAAGCCAATCTGGTGGTCCCCTGCCATAAACAAACTCTACAACAGAAGAAAGAAACTGTTGCAAAAAAGAGTAAAATCCCATGATTGGAGAAACTCCCTGGTCAGCTTCAGTAAGAAGCTGAGATCCCTCATAAAATCCTCCAAAGCTAGTTATGAAACCAATATCGCCACTGACTCTAAAGACAACCACAAAGCATTCTATAGCTATGTCAAGAATCTCAATGGCAACACTCAGATCTGCTCTGACTTACAGCACAATGGCACTAAATATACAACACCAACGGATATTGCCAACATCCTGGCAGATAGGTTCAGTGCTAACTTTACCCCTCTGTCATCCCCTAAAGGGCCCATCTCTATACCAGAAGAATGCAAAGTTCCTGTAATCACGGCTGCACAGGTAAAAAAACACACTAAACAAAGCCAAGAACACAGCATCCATGGGACCTGATGACATCCCAGGCTGTGTTCTACATGAACTACAGAACGAACTGGCACCCCACCTAAGTACCATGTTCAATCATAGCCTCACCTCAGGCTATGTGCCCACTGAATGGCGCACAGCAACAGTTATCCCACTCCACAAAGGGGGAGCCACCACAGACCCTGGAAACTACTGCCCAATTAGCCTAATGAGCCTGGTCTGCAAGGCTATGGAGCGTATCATCATGTAACTTATAAACAATGACATTGGTAATTTCCAAACTCAGGACCCCACCCAGTTCGGGTTTGTAAAAGGCAGATCATGTCTCCTAAACCTGATAGACTTCTTTGAAGCAGTCACCAAAGCCGTAGATGAGGGTAAGGTGGTTCACACAGCCTATCTAGATCTCGCCAAGGCTTTTGACACCATCCCCCGCTCTGGAATTATAGATAAACTCACTAAACTAGGTATAAATCCCTATGTCACAAGATGGGTTGCCAACTGGCTCACTGACAGAACCCACACTGTGAAAGTAGCAGACTCCAAATCCAGCTTCAGACCAGTGACAAGTGGAGTACCACAGGGTTCAGTCCTGGGTCCTCTCCTGTTTGGTATCTACTTCTCTGAAGTACAGACCAACACAGAAGGTCTTTGGCTAATGAAGTTCACAGATGAATGCAAACTAGGAGCCATAATCAAAACTGCAAAAGATGTGGACATCCTACAAAAGGGCCTTGCTGAGACAGATGCCTGGTGTCAAAGCCATGGCCTCAAGCTCAATGCCAAAAAGTGCATTGTCATTCCTTTTGGTAAAAACTCAGTACCCATGAACTACCACATAGGTGGTAGTCTACTTAACACCAAAAGTGTGATAAGAGACCTTGGGGCACAGATGGACAGTAGTCTCTCCTTTGATAATCACATCGCCACAGTTGTCAGGAAATCCTTCTATGTGGCACACCTCATTACAAAAGGTTTCTCATCCAGGAAAAAAGAGGTCATTGTTCCCCTCTACTCGTCACTCATTAGACACATTATAGAGTACAATGCCCCTTTTGGTATGTACCTCACAAGACATCTACAACAACTGGAAAGGCCACAGAAATATCTCACAAAGAGGATTACTGGCCTCAAAGAGATGCCCTATGCAGACCATCTCAAAAAACTGCAGCTTTACTCCATTGCATATCGCCTACTCAGAGGCGATCTCTGCCTAACACACAAAGCTATGTCAAACCCAGAGCTTTTAGACATGCTCCACTTAAAGAAATCCCAATCCCTACGAGCTACATGCTCTAGGGACCTAAACCTCATCACCACAATAAACAGAACATGCTGGAGGGATAGATTCCTGTCCTAGAGACTTCCCATACTCTGGAACAAACTACCTATCTATATCAAACAAAGCTCCTCATTAGCACTGTTCAAGCAAAATCTTGATGATTGGATGGGAGATAGGAAATTCACCCCGGGGATCACTTCTGTGGCTCTGCTTGACAGTGATATAGGGAAATAATTTTCTTGGGTAGCGAAAGCCAGGGTACCTTTGGCTAGGCTTATATAGGCCCTAGGGCCAATAGCCTAGTACCTACCTATGAACCTATAGTTAGGTTATACGAATATGTGCAGTGTGTCCCTATCTGCAGGCCTTTGACTTGCAAAACTGGGTAGCAGATAATTCAGTAGCAGTGGATTAATATTGCATGACTCAATCATTACTTGCTGTCTTCACAACAATGTAATTGAAGTGCAACACACTGGATTCAAACCCAGGACTGTGTGTGGCAAACTGTATTGTATGCAAGGCATTTAACAGACTGAGCTACTGAGTCAGTGCTGCAGTAGATGTATTTGCCAGATATATGTGCAGACATACAGGCTGTGACACACATTGTCTACATCCATCAGGATGTGCATGGCTTTTAAAGACAGTTGCTCTGCAGCAGAGTCTCATTTTAACATATGTACTGTGCCATTGATGCCTTAGCAGGTGTGTTTAAAGATGTTGCAGATAAAACGGGACATTTACCTGCTATCCCAGGCCTCACATACTGCTATTATTACTTATTTGTCTGTCTACTGGTGTATTTTTGCATCAGAGTCCCAGGTACACTCCCATTTGTTCCATTAGGTTAAATTTCAGTCTGTCAGTGGGAATCAGTATGTTTTGTTGGAAAAACCTGTTTTAATTAAGATCTGTGTAGTGTAGTGGGTTAGTGCAGTAGGCTGTAGTTGATAGGAGCCCAGGTCCGAAACATGGCAGAGGTGATTATTTTGTACATATTCCTAACACTGTGAGAAACACATAAGATCATTAAGGTGCATTAAAGCTCATTTAAATGGATTTATGTGTTGTGGCGCATTGCGCCGCATCACAGCACTTCACTTAACTCTGTGCAAACCCACACTAAAAAATTAATAAGAAAAGAAAAAGGGGATGATAGCACAGTGGTGGAATTGGGGCAAGCAGGAGGAAAAACATAGTGAAAGGCAGGTAGGGATGTTCAGGAAAGCTGTAGGAAAGAACCATGGCTTTCCATTTTTTGTATAGCAACAGCTGTACATTTTGTGGATGAATTTGGACTCAAAAACTCCAGAGAAAGGGGTGAGTACAACATAAATGTGTTGTCAAGCCAATTAGACCAAATTAGTTGTGTCCAGTGGACACATGTGTGAAATGGAGAGCTATGTGTGAGGATTCTTTTTTTGTAAGACAGGTGCCTGTTTTTTTTTTTTTTGTTTGTTTATAAGGAGAGAGTGGAATGTTAGGGAAGGGATATAGGTACATGCGGGGAGGTAAGATGAGTAGGAGAGGATACAACTGCAGACAGATAAGACAGACAAGACAGTCAACAGGGGAGATGCGTGACACATGAGGGGGTAAAAACCTTGGATGGGCAGGGTGTTGTGGAATTCGAGATCCATGTGCTTCCAGACAGTAGCAGCATGACTGACATCCCTACCCATGGGCAGTCAACACTGCTCCTTCACTGTCTTGAAGGTGGCTGTGCTGGAGGCTGGGCACCAGGACCAGCCTGATCCACCAGGTTGTCCAGTGTGCCCTCACTCCAGCACAGGTGATGTTCATAGCTCTGATGAATGATCCTGCTCACCATGGCCAATAGTTGATCTTGGGTGATGACGCTCCAACACCACACCTCCCAGGGGGGGCAGGGGCAGTGGAGGGGACACCACTGGCCTGGGTCCCAGATGTGCCAGGACCCAGTGTCATGGCCAGCTGAGGTAGGGTAGACGGGTCAGCAGAACTGGCCAACCCTGTCATGCTGTGGTGATGGAGGTATAGCAGTACGTATAGGTTAGTGATGAACAAAACCATTGTTAGTAATAACAGTATGCCAGAAGACTGGAAATAACCCCATTACATTTTAATGTATATTATGTGAAACACAACAATAAGTAACAGAACAGTCAGTATATAAACAGCATACCATAGTTTCATAGTTTCATAGTATAGTATTAGGCTATCTGCCCTGGGGCATTTGTAAGCCTAGCCATAGTGATGTGGCTTTTGCCACCCCATGAAATGGTACAAAAATGTACAGATAAAATCTAGAATACTGTGCCTCTGTCTAGTAGTGACACAGTGAAGGTCCCCTTGTGACACAGTGAAGGTCCCAGCTATGGCATAAAGCCAGTAGAATAGGTAATTCAACAAGATATGTTAATATGGAACCATTTTAACACATAATAATAAAACACATGCCCCAAAATAAAGTTTAATGTAGCAACATATGTTAATAGTAAATCATAACCGATGAATAACAATAATAAATATATGAAGATAAGGGGTGGGGAGAAAGAGAGAAATTCAGTCCATTAATACCATCATAGGCTATATAGGTGACAACAGTGCTGCTATCTACTTTACAGGTCTGTCTTTTCTTTATGTGTAAAAGTCCCCTATAACTACTGGAGCATGTACATACCTCTCAGGCTATGCACATGGGGCAGTATAGGCCAAGCAGTAACAACTGCAGGTGCACAACTACAAAGAAGGCTTGCACATCAAGTGTGCCTATATAATTACCAAGGTGTACTGTGGTCTGATGTAGTGATACTTTCCTATTTACATAATCATGTCAATGATAAATCTGTGACAGAGGGATTATGCACCAGTAATTACATTATGTGACAGAGTGACACTTGAGAGACATGTATGTATACAGTACAGAGAGTAAACAACTATCATGCCTTGGTTGGCAGACATGGGGATAGAACCCAATAGCAGTGACTGCAGAGGACATCTGCATCAAATGTATTAATTGACTGCAGCAACCTTTAGCAGACACTCCAGGCATACAGCCATACCAAAGATTACACATTTTATTTATTTTCTTTTCCTTAATTATTATTATACTTATTTCCTTTATTTTGTGCTGTGTTTTCACATTCCTAGTAATGATTGTAACAGTCTGTGACATCTAAACACACAATTATTTACTCATAATGTGGGCTGCCTCACCCATTAACCTGTACTTCCTGTGGAGAGGAAATATGTAATCATTATGTGACTGATACTATAATATTTATTTCTACACAACACTGGATTCGAACCCTGGTCTGTGTGTGGAAAAATGCACTTCACACAGAGCAGTTAGCAAGCTGAGCTGCTGAGTCACTGTTGATGCTTGACTGACTGATATGTGCCTAGAGCTCATCTGGAACCAAAATATGACCTAGTAATAGTAGCACAGTTTTATACTTGACTGCAGTGACAGTTGAACACACCTGCATGAAATTCAAGCATGACAGAGATACTAGGTAACCTATACTTTACTACATAGAATGCAGATGTACACAACATATTGTTAGTGTGTTGCAATATCTGTGATGTCAACAAACAATATCTAATTATGGGTTATTATTTGCAGTCTGCAATTATTATACTGTTATACCTGACTACAGCACCATACCTCACAGCCTCAATGCATATAGCTGACATGCAATTGTGAAAACAAGACAATCCTGATGTATGCAGTTTACCTTGGTGTTATTGCTATTGGTTCAGTTGTTGTTGCAGAATAGTTGTCATAATTCATTTCTTACAAAACAACTCTGAATCTACACTTATTGCACAACAAACTGTATTAGATATGCCTTTGTGCAGGTACTGGTATTGTTCCGTGTTTTTATTGCAGAACAGTTGCCATAAATGATTTCTTGCAAAGCAGACATAATTCCACACTTATTGTACAGCACACTTTATTAGAGATACCTTCATGCAGTTACTGGTATAGTTTTGAGTTTTTATTGCACAACAGTTGTCATCATGCAGGTGTTGCAATACAGCTGTAATTCCGCAGTTATTGGACTACAAAGTTTATTGCATATACTTTATTATGGTTAGTGCTTTTGTCTTCCCTGCTTATGGCACTACAGTTGGCAGTATGCACTTATTGCAGTACAGCTGTAAGTCCACATTCATTGAAATACAATCTTTACTGTATATTCCTAATCGCAGTTAATGCTTTACTCTTTCTTACTTATTTGACTATAGATAGCAAAATACATCTGCACTCACCACACTCACTGAGCAACCTGGCCAAGTGCGTGGCATGTGCCTCAAGGCTGTGAGCCCTCTCCTCTGCAGCTGTTGGGAGAGAAGAACACCATTATGCATACCAGTTTAGCAGACATTTAGAGTAGATATTAGTGGTACAGAGGTAAAACTACTTACATACATGTGGGACATCCCCTGTCTGAAATTCTTGGACCCAGGTGTCCAAGAGATCTCCCTTATGTATATTCAGGTCACCATAGTGGTGACGACACTGCTCACCTGTGCAGAGGATACCATTTGCACCAGTGAGGTCCCTTGCCAGCAGGTGCCAGGCCTCCGCCTTGCACTCTGAGCCCTGTAACCTCCCAGCAGAAGCCAGTCTTCATGTTTTGACCATGACCCTGGATTCCAGGATGTCCCAACACTGCACCTGAAAGTGTTACTCCTCACCAACGCCTGCCATAGTATCCTTCAGAGGCAGAACCCCAATGGATTATGCTGTATTCCCACTTATTGGGCTTACTATAGCCCATTTTCTCACCCTTACACACAATTGGCAACATTTAAAAATGTAGCATGTTGCTTAGCAGTGCACAAACAAGCTCAGCTCAGCTCAGCCAATCAGTGCTTGGCAGTGTTTCATGGTACACAAACCAGCCAAGCAGTGCCAAGCAGTGCATAAACATTATCAGCCATTATTTTGTTTATTTAGTGCTTAGCAGGTCTTAGGAGGTGTTAGCAGAGTTTAGCTGAGCACAGCAGGCTAATATTTAAAAATAATTTGCATAACTTGTATTTCAAACATAAATGCTTACTTGCCCTTCCATGTATTCAAATTCTGTACCTACTGCACATGAGGCTGCAACTGTACTCATTTAGCTATGTGGATATGAGGAAATGGGTTCCTATCAGAAGACCGAAGATGCATTCTGCTGAATGCGTCTTGGTCAAACTTTAAATGTCGAAAATGCAAAATGACGAAACGGCATATAAACATATTCTTTCCCAGGGAAAGAAGTTGCTTGGCCGCTTCCATCACTTTGCTGTTTTCAGCACTGTAGTGCGATCTTGGAGTTGGTATATTTAAGTAGGGAGGTGTGGGGGACACAGCCCCCCAAATGGGGGGTGTGGGGGGTGAAGCCGCACAGTTAGAATAGTGTTTAGTGTGGGTTTTTTATTTTGTTTTTGGGGAATAGTGATTTTTTTCCCTGGGAAAAAAAATCGCTGTTCTCGTAATTCGCTCTTTTTAGTTTTTGATGTTTTGGGGTGGATATAACAGCGTTTGATCTTTTGATGATTCGCTGTTATAATATAGACCCGTAGAATTTTGCTACATCTTTACATATATCTCTGAGCTACCTTTAAGCAGTGCTGAGCACCGTGTCTTCCCATGCAAACCTGCTCAGCTATGCTTAAACTTGACCTTTACATAAATAATTGAATACATCCAGTTTCTATTTTTAGATGTCTGGCAGGTGTCTCAGCACTGCTTTGCACTGCTGCTGTCCACATTGCACTGTGCAAACATGCTTTTTAAAAAAAAAAAAAAAAAAATTAAATTGATATAATACAATTGGACAGTGCAGGGAGTGTGTTACTCATCTGCGGACACAGTTAGCACCACATTCCTTACACTGATTCAATAACTGTGTTCTATGGCTCTCGCTCGGCAATGCTTCATGATTAATAACCATCGCGTGCTGCTTTGAGGGAACTGTGTATATGGACATGGTAACATTCCGTGTAGACTCTACACTATGCCTACATGGATTTTATTAAATCTAGGGGGTAATATTGTCTTTTTTGGGTTGAGTATGAGTTGTGGATTACAAAGCCTTGCTTCAGTGGCTGTTAAGGCTTCCAGAGTAATTTTTTGGAGGTGTACCACATTGTCAGATGTGCAAATGAGAGTGGAATCATTTGTGTATTGTATTACGGTGACCTGTTTTGTGGATGTATAGAGGGTATTGGTGAAAATGTTAAAGAGGAAGGGACCAATGATAGAGCCTTGTGATACACTGGTGGTGACAAAGAAGTAAGGAGAGAGCATGGCGTGCTATTTTACTGACTGATAACTATTGGACAGGTAGCTTTTGAACCACAGAAGGGTGATGTAGATCAATATGTGTGTATATACCTTTAAGAAGCTATCCAAGGGTTTGCACAAGTGTATAAATACTGAGCGCATGCAAACTAGACTACCATTTGTAATAAGCAGTTGAGATGTAAGCATGTATGTATGCAAGGTCTGCCTGTAAACTAGTTTGTTTATATTTAATGATGCTGCTTTCCATCCTGATGTGTTTCTACGTATTAAAGCATCTAAACGAAAACCCCAGCCTTCTTGTCACGTGTGTTAGAGATGAACGAGCGACATGGTGTCAGAAGAGGCATGTCTAAAGGACATGGAATCAGAAACTAACATATCCAAGGGGCATGCAGTTGAAGGCGGCTTGGGTAAAATGACTAAAGGCACTTGCTTAGAGCTGGAGGAATATAGAGAAGCTGATCATCCCTAAAATGTGCAAATGTCACAAAACAGGTCAGAAATGAATTTCAGGTTTTAAAACTTGCACCATTTCTTTTTTGTATAATATGAAACGGACATACAGAACATTCTAAATGATATTCGCAGAAACAGATATGTATGATATTGCTAAAAATATTCAAATTACTACAGCAAATGTTTTAAATAAAGTCCGAATTGCATAAAACAAATAAAATAAAGGGTAATAACCACATTTTCGCAAAGCACATATTTTTTCATATTAAGCAAAGATATCCATGTTTTCAGAAGTGTATGAAGTGTTTTCATGTTCGTGCAGTGTTACAGTGAAGCAATTTCACAAAGTACAGCCATTACAGGGCATATTTTGCAAAGAACCAGTGGCGTAACTACGAGAGGCGAAGTGAGGCAATTGCCTCAGGGCGCCAAGCGGCAGGGGGCACTTTGAGTTGTTGAGTAATATAAATGGATTGTCGCTTTATTCATTGATCCAAGTATCTCACTAAAATATATCTTCAGCAGCGTCACTATTTTTTCCCCTTTTGAAAATACTCGATCACCACTTAACGGGCAGCCAAAAGAGGTTATAATTTCATTTGTGTGCGTGAATGGAGGGCGGTGAGACCCGGCAGACTGCTAGGTTTTTCCTTTCAGATCGAGATGGGCTGAAAAGTTTTCAACTTCATATTGCGGGACTAGCGCTACCAGTAGGGGCACAGATTTTCTGAGGACCCCTAAAGAGAGTGGCTTTGGCAATGCTACGGGGTATCTCAAACCTGATGTGTACACTGCCCCTCTTCTTAGCATTGCTAGGGATTAGTGGGGCCCAGTATGAGAAGTACAGCTTTAGAGGGTTCCCCAAATCCGAACTCATGCCTCTGGAATCAGCGAGGCATTCTGCAGCCACAACAGCAGCCGGGTGGCTCGTCGGGTGGGGGAGTGGGGCAACTTCATGGAGCTGGAGGCATTTGGCCACGTTCTTAGCCGGGCAGCCTGCCTCAAAGGTTGCAAGAGTACCTTGCCAGTGTTTCAGCTGAACCGACCAAAAGCAGACTTACTCCAGAACTTTGATAAATGAATTCCTTATAGATATCTGCAGTTTGCCTACTTCAAGGTAATCACTGATAAAAAAAACTGGTTCATTTTGTTATTTATTCATTGCAAAAATTACTGCTAAACGTAAAGAGGTAAGGCCTTTTGGATTCTAACAAGGAGGGCTCTGACTTTCGATAGATTTTGAGGTTTGTTTTAGAATATTCTTCTCTGTGCACAAGAACAAAGAATAGAAAAGTCAACAGCATACCAGGTATGGCAGATGCCCATAAGGATGACACAGAAGTAAGTGTATAATGCAGTTAGTAACACACAACCAGTGCCAATTGCACTGCCTGGTCTGTGACTGAAAAAGAAAAATATCCAAACAATTGATAGGCCTTTGTTATTGTTGTGATACTGGTGTTGCAAAAGTTTTGATGTTTATTATGCTGCCAAAGAAACACAGCATTATAACTGTGCCCTAAAAAAGGTAGTGGCAAAAACAGAAGTTGCATCAAGAAGAATGGAAAGTCAGACACAAGTCTTGTGGTTAAAAAAAACTTTAAAAAATAATGTACTTTTGTTTGGGAAATTGAAAATGGGGAATGACAGGTAGTAAATAGACCTGTACTTCAAGAGCATTAGGTGAGAGTGAGCCCACACGCCCCCCAAAAAATCTACTTATTACAGACTAGTGATTAGTGCATTTTAAGCCTGCCTAATTTCTCTTTTGGGATTTGAATTTAACCTGTCCTGTTTGGTGTTAGATTGATCTTAACCATCCCATGGTCGTTAATGATATGTTACCCATAGTGAGAATAACTGGGCTCATACCATAAACAAATTGAGGAGATCTGTGCTTAGAATAAAGTATTTAGAAGCTGCCTCTGCCCATTAGAAGTAAAAGAGGGCAATCCTGGGGTAAATTTCTATTACCCATTGACCGATCCAAGTTGTACTTGAATATGGTCAGGGATGAGATTTTTTGTGTATGGGGAGTCTTCCAGAGCAGTGGTATCCTCTGTGAGATATATCTGTGCCATTCAGTTGATGTTGCAGAAGAGGTTTTGATTACTGCATCAAGTATTTCTGTTGCCATTTGACTTGCTGATGTGCAGTAGGTCCATCAGTAATGGGCAGGAGGATGTCTTGCACACCAGACACAGGTCACCTTTTGACAGTCTGTAGGATACCGACTATAGTGACAAGGCACTGAGGCAGTCCATGGAAGACATATTATTTCACCTTTTACCCTTTTAGTAAGGTATCTCTGTGAGCATTCCAGTTGTTGCCTGTGTCTAGACAGATGCATGCAAAAGGGGCATTATAAAATTCAATGACTAGCCTAATGAGGGCTGATTAAAAGTGGACAAAGACATCCCTAGCTCTAGATTCAATTGCTTTTTTTATAAGCTGTGCAATATCGAAGCACTTTCTTACAACAACACACACATGTTGTGAATTCTTTTTTGTATGCATCTAGTACACACTCAGGCCACTTGATAAGATCTCTGCCCTCTGGTGAAGTCCATAGGGCTAGAACAGATGAGATTAATTTCCAGACTGTAGCTGTGGATACAGTTGATAGATAATTATCTAAGGGTTATAATTACAATCTTCACATAACCATGTGACAAAAAGTTGTAGATGGAGATAATCAATTTACTCAGAAATATAAATATGGTGAAAAGGTGTTTTGGAATTATAAAGGGGAAAGGGAGGATATGTATTTTGTTTCTTGAAGGTTATTGCGTATCTTGAGGAAACATTCCAATATTATTACATTGGATGTCATATATATAAGAATTTGAAATTCAATATTTCATATAAAAATTCACCTAGCAGAGCAAGTAGAGTTGTACACACACACACACACACACACACACACACACACACACACACACACACACACACACACACACACACACACACACACACACACACAAACACGGGTAGTGAGGTTTTCGAGTCTCAGTGTAGGGATGCACTACTTGTAGTTGCATGGATCAGGGAACTACACACGTCATTAATGGAAAGCTGTTCAATGTTCCAGGAGTACTTTTATTCAATTACTTACTGTCCTCCCATGTTACAAAGACATGTCTGCATTACTTCTTCCTGGGCCTCTGCTGAAAATTGTTTTTTTTGTTCCAAGTCAGACTGTCCTGATTAACAAATGTTATGGCTTCATCCAGGCTTTTTTGCTAAGGTTGACAAGGCTTTTTGTGCTATGGGAAGAACTGAATTCACGGAATATGTTTGAGGGCTGTATTCCCTCATTACTGCATTTGTCCAGGTGTTTTGTGCTAAGAGGTTGACAGCTATGGTGAGAACTGAATTCATTAAATGATAGCCATTTAAATTTCAGTTTTCCTCACTTTCACAAAGCAGCTGATATGGCGTAGTGGTATGTTGCTCTGACTGTTTTGCACAGGGACCTTGGTAGTAAAATGTATGGTGGTAACACAGTATTTTTCTTTCACAAAGCAGCTGATTTGGCATAGTGGTATGTTGCTCTGACTGTTTTGCATCCAGACAGAAGGATGAGTATGAATTCCCGCGATGGTGGCAAGTACTGTTTTATAATTGTTTTTTTTTTTACTTTTTGCTGAAATAGCACGTCTCCAGATTTCAGTGTTTTATGCCACTGTCATAGGTCAAGCGAATGTGACTATATGTGATTTCTTTGGCTTCGGTCATCTCGATGGCTTGGGTTCCCGGGGGGGGGATGTTGGGGCGCCTAGGAAAAGTTTGCCTCAGGGCGCTTCTAACGTAGTTACGCCACTGCAAAGAACAACCGTTACAGAGCATATTTCACTAAATACAGTAGTTCAAAGAGTTTATTGTACATTTAAATGGTATTACAAGCTCACAAAACTGGGCATGGCAGATGGATTTTGAAAGCCCAGTACACTTGTGTTTGACATTAATATTGCTGAGAACTGGAGAGTGTTTGAGCAAGAATATGACATTTTCATAAAGGTTGCATTTTCTGATAATGATGACTGTACAAAGGCATTTATTCTACTTAATTTATCTGGGTCAGAAGCCATAGAAAAAGAATGTTCATTTGTATATGCATCAGCTATCTATACCAGAGAGGGGAAAACTGTCAGATTGTTGTACAGGCTGAGTCAAGGGAGGATCCTGAGCACTTAAAATGTAAATTTAGAGAAATGTGCAACCACAGACAAATATTTCAAAGGAAAGGCACTTATTTTATACAAGGGATCAAAAGCCTGGTGAAACGTTTGCAACATATATAAATGGCCTAAGAAATAAAGCTAAAACATGCAGATTTGGTGACTTAAGGGATGAATTGATAAAGGATAGACTTCTTTGTGGTACAAAAGATGATGCTGTAATAAAGGTTTTGTTTTGTGACAGTGATTTAACTTTGAATAAGGCCACTGAGATTTGTCAGCTATACGAGATCACAGAAAAGTGTGCAAATATGCTTGCAAACAAGAACAGCTCTGGAAGACATGGTGATAAAGCTCATGCTGATAGTATGCAGCATGTTATTAAAAGAAACAGGCCCAAGCATATGGCAGCAATTGTAATCCTTGCAGCATGCACTGATAAACCCCAGAGCTTTCGAGCAAATTCTAGACTATGCACAGTCTCAGTGAAGCATAAGAATGAGTCTGCAAACTCAAACCATGGGCCCCAACCCAGTTTCATTGCCAACTGTCATAACTGTGGTGGAAGCCATGAATCTAAAAGGGAGAAATGTTTAGCTTTTGGTCAATAATGCCACAGATGCAACAAATGGAATAATTTCAAAAGGTTCTGCAAATCAAAAGGCCCACATACTTTTATTAAAAGAGAACATTTTAAAAAAATATTTATTTATTTATTGACATTTGTTGACCGGGAAAGTCCACTGAGCGTGAGACCCATTTTCAGTGGAGGCCCGGGGAGAAAAGCTCCAAGTTACATGAAAATCATTATGTAAAGAAACAAAATTAGACAACTGCAGTTCTATTCTTTATGTTGATGGTGTGCCAGTTTTTCATGAAATGGTCATGTGACACCCATGCCCTGGCCCAGCAATCAAGGATCCTCAATCCTCAGCACTACCACCAGTGAGGGACGTCTCACATAGGAGGAAAGGATAACAAATGCACACAGTAAAGTGCAATTTCCCTTAAGAGCACACAGAGATCACAGTCAGTCTGGGGCTGGTCACTCCCTTGCTCTCCAGGTCCCCAATAAGACTCCCCACTGGCACAGCTATAGGGTCCAGATCTCAGCCTAGTTGGGCAAGCTAAAATCTGTCCAACCACTGCTTTGGGTCCTTGCCCAAGAAGCTGACACACACACTTTGAGATAAGTGTTTATACAACCACACAGACACTCCTGGGAAAGGTTGGCACAGGTTCTCCAGCTGTGCCCCTATTACGCAGACTATACGGTAGTACCACCTGCCACCACCCAGCAAATATTTATCAGCTACTCAATTGCCCTTCAAAGGGTGTCCAATTATTACTGTGCAATATTATTATCCAATTGGTAGTATAACTAAACAGTAAAGGCTTATTAGAGTGACTTGGTACATTAATCACTATAAATATGCAATGCACTCTAGAGCTTAAATTATCTCTACACAAAACAGCCACAGTTGAAAGGTTTTAAAATATTTAATAATAAATAATAAAAACACAAGACAATACTTCTTACTACACAGTGCTAGTCAAGAGTTCAGTGATCACAGAGAAATACTTAAAATAATTCAGTAGTACAGTTCTGACATCACAGAAAAACACTTGTCTAATCTTTCTAGCTCCTAGCTATTTCTAAAAGAAAACACAAGTCTAAGATAACTTACATATGAGCAAGACAGTGCTGATGAGTTGGATGGTCAAGACTAAAATGCTTAATCCTCTCTGATTCTCTCTGTTTAAATTGAAATTGCAGTTCTTATTTACATTACATCATTCTTCACACTTTCCTGGGGTTCCCTGGCTGACAGAAACTGCATTTACATTATTTTACACCTAGGCAGAAACCAGAGCAATAAAGGACATTTATGCACACAAATTCTGGTCATTAACTTTAGCCTTAAAACAATAGGCAGGAAGCCTACATCTAGCCCGGCTGGAGCCGAATTGCAAACATCAAAGACAGTCATGAAATGCTGTGAAGCTATTCATACAGTGAAGCCATTTCACAAAGTACAGCCATTACAGGGCATATTTCACAAAGAACAGCCATTACAGAACATATTTCACTACAGTAGTTCAAAGAGTTTATTGTGCATTTAAATGTTATTACAAGCTCACAAAACTGGGCATGGCAGATGGATTTCGAAAGCCCAGTGCACTTGTGTTTGACATTAATATTGCTGAGAACTGGAGAGTGTTTGAGCAAGAATATGACATTTTCATAAAGATTGCATTTTCTGATAATGATGACTGTACAAAGGCATTTATTCTACTTAATTTATCTGGGTCAGAAGCCATAGAAATGGAATGTTCATTTGTATATGCACCAGCTATCTATACAGGAGAGGGGAAATCTGTCAGACTGTTGTACAGGCTGAGTAAAGGGAGGACCCTGAGCACTTAAAATGTAAATTTAGAGAAATGTGCAACCCCCAGACAAATATTTCAAAGGAAAGGCACTTATTTTATACAAGGGATCAAAAGCCTGGTGAAACGTTTGCAGCATATATAAATGACCTAAGAAATAAAGCTAAAACATGCAGATTTGGTGACTTAAGGGATGAATTGATAAAGGACAGACTTGTGTGTGGTACAAAAGATGATGCTGTAAGAAAGGTTTTGCTTTGTGACAGTGATTTAACTTTGAATAAGGCCATTGAGATTTGTCAGCTATACGAGCTCTCAGAAAAGTGTGCAAATATGCTTACAAACAAGAACAGCTCTGGAAGACATGGTGATAAAGCTCATGCTGATAGTATGCAGCATGTTATTAAAAGAAACAGGCACAAGCGCATGGCAGCAACTGTAACCCCTGCAGCATGCACTGATAAACCCCAGAGCTTTCTAGCAAATTCTAGACTATGCACAGTCTCAGTGAAGCATAAGAATGAGTCAGCAAAACTCAAACCATGGGCCCCAACCCAGTTTCATTGCCAACTGTTATAATTGTGGTGGAAGCCATGAATCTAAAAGGGAGAAATGTTTAGCTTTTGGTCAACAATGCCACAGATGCAACAAATGGAATAATTTCAAAAGGTTCTGCAAATCAAAAGGCCCATATACTTTTATTAAAAGAGAGCATTTTAAAAAAATATTTATTTATTTATTTATTGACATTTGTTGATTGGGAAAGTCCACTAGGCTTGAGATCCATTTTCAGTGGAGGCCCGGGGAGAAAAGCTCCAAGTTACATGAAAATCATTCTGTAAAGAAATAAAATTAGACAACTGCAGTTCTATTCTTTATGTTGATGGTGTGCCAGTTCTTCATGAAATGGTCATGTGACACCCATGCTCTGGCCCAGCAATCAAGGATTTTCAATACTCAACACTAACACCAGTGAGGGGTGCCTCATATAGGAGGAAAGGATAACAAATGCACACAGTAAAGTGCAATTTCCCTTAAAAGCACACAGAGATCACAGTCAGTCTGAGGCTGGTCACTCCCTTGCTCTCCAGGTTCCCAATAAGACTCCCCACTGGCACAGCTATAGGGTCCAGATCTCAGCCTAGTTGGGCAAGCTAAAATCTGTCCAACCCCTGCTTTGGATCCCTGCCCAAGAAGCTGACACACACACTTTGAGATAAGAGTTTATACAACCACACAGACACTCCTGTGAAAGGTTGGCACAGGTTCTCCAGCTGTGCCCCTATTACCAAAACTATACTGTAGTACCACCTGCCACCACCCAGCTAATATTTATCAGCTACTCAAAGGCCCTTAAAAGGGTGTCCAATTATTACTGTGCAATATTATTAACCAATTGGTAGTATAACTAAACAGTCAAGGCTTATTAGAGTGACTTGGTACAGTAATCACTATAAATATTCAATGTAATCTAGAGCTTAAATTATCTCTACACAAAACAGCCACAGTTGAAAGGTTTTAAAATATTTAATAATAAATAATAAAAACACAAGACAATACTTCTTACTATGCAGTGCTAGTCAAGAGTTTAGAGATCACAGAGAAATACTTAAAATAATTCAGTAGTACAGTTCTGACATCACAGAATAACACTTGTCTAATCTTTCTAGTTCCTAGCTATTTCTAAAAGAAAACACAAGTATAAGATAACTTACATATGAGCAAGACAGTGCTGATGAGTTGGATGGTCAAGACTAAAATGCTTAATCATCTCTGGTTCTCTCTGTTTAAATTGAAATTGCAGTTCTGATTTACATTACATCATTCTTCACACTTTCCTGGGGCTCCCAGGTTGACAGAAACTGCATTTACATTCTTTTACACCAAGGCAGAAACCAGAGCAATAAAGGACATTTATGCATGTAAATTATGGTCATTAACTTTAGCCTTAAAACAATAGGCAGGAAGCCTTCATCTAGCCCAGCTCGAGCCGAATTGCAAACATCAAAGACAGTCATGAAATGCTTGACTTATCTTTCTTACAGTAGAGTGCACTGTTGTCACATTTCCTTCCAGTTCCACATGTAACAATATTTCTTTACATTTAAGACAACAAGCCTGTAGCTTACATTCATATTTACAAATTTTAGAATTATCTGCAAAATTCTCTCTGGCTAGGCTGGCAGCCTTCACACCCCCCCCCCCCCCCCCGCCCAGAGAACTCAAGCTAGTTTTTCCAAGTAACCCTTGAGAAACACTGCTTGAGAGGGTCAGGTCTATCTGAATATACCTACCCCATTCCCTGTCTTGAGAGCCTATCTGCATTGGCATTGCTACTTCCACTGCGGTGCTGCATGGACATATATGCTTGTAACCCCAGGATCCATCTTAGCAAATTGGCATTTTGCTGGCTGGCTCTGTTTAACCATGTTAGGGGGTTGTGCTCTGTCATAACAGTTAATTTTCTTCCATACAGATAAGGCTGAAGTTTCTGCAGTGCCCACACTATGGTTAGACATTCCTTTTCTACAACTGCATAGCATTCCTCCCTGGGTTTGAGCCTACAACTTAAACAAAACCACTGGGTGCTCTTCTCCCTCTGAAGAAATCTGGTTAAGTACAGCCCCCACCCCATGGTTCAAAGCATCCACCTGCACAACAAATTATTTGCTGTAATCTGGACTGGCTAACACAGGGGGTCCTCCCAAAGCTTCTTTAAGCTTCTGGAATGCCTGCTCACATGCTGGGGTCCACACTACCTTATCTGGCCTGTTCTTCCTTGTCAGGTCGGTGAGGGGAGCAGCTATGGTACTATAACTGGGGACGAACTTTCTGTAGTACCCTGCTGTCCATAAACATGCCCTCACCTGCTTTTTAGTAACGGGTGCAGGCCATGTCTGAATGGCTTCCACTTTGGCAGGTTTTGGCCTTTGTCTTACTGCTCCCCACCCTCTGTCCTAGGTAGGAGACCTCTGCCGTACCCATCTGACATTTGCTAGGCTTAATGGTCAACTCTGCACTCTGTAGTCTGCCCAGCACCTCCCTGACATGCTAAAGGTGCTCTGGCCAGGAATGGCTGTAGATGGCAATATCATCTAGGTAAGCAAGGGCAAACCCTCCTGCTCTTGCTAGGATATTATCTACCAGCCTCTGGAAAGTTGCTGGGGCATTCTTCGTCCCAAAGGGCATCTTTATGAACTCATACAAGCCAAAAGGAGTCACAAAGGCTGACTTTCCTCTAGCACTGGGTGTCAAGGGCACCTGCCAGTAACCCTTGTTAAGATCAATGGTTGTAAGATACTTAGCCCCACCCAGCTGTGCTAGGGCCTCATCTGGCCTAGGCATGGGTTAAGCATATGACTCTGTGTGACTATCTAATTTCCTGTAGTCCACACAGAACCTGGTGCTGCCATACTTCTTTGGCACCAGCACCACTGGGGAGGCCCAGGGACTGTTGAACTCTTGAATCACCCCTAGTTCCAACATCGCCTGCACCTCCTCCCCCAGAGTCTGTTTGACTCTCTCAGGCACTCTATAAGGGGCCTGTCTAATAGGCCATTGTGGTCCTGTATCCACCTGGTGCTGCTCCAGGTGGGTGCACCCTAGTTTCTCAGTGAACATGTCCCCAAATTCCTGCAACACTGCTCGGATTTCTCGAACCCAGGTAGGAGATAGCTGCTGGGACATTGCTACCCCTTCCACTGAGGTGTCAGCCAGTGCCTCACTGAGGATATCAGTCCCCAGATCTCCCTCAGACTCCTCCTGCAATCCACTGCAAATGCTCAGCACAAGGGTCTCCCTATCATGGTAAGGTTTCATCATGCTAACATGGTACAATTTGTGCCCCTGCCTTCTGCCTAGCAGTTCCATCATGTAGTTAACATCACTTACCTTTCTTACCACCTTGTAAGGTCCCTCCCAAGCTGCTTGCAGCTTGTTATGTCTGACAGGAGTAAGAACCATTACCTGCTGCCCCACAGCATACTCTCTAGCTCGAGCATTCCTATCATACCACACCTTTTTCTGTTGTTGGGCTTCTGCCAGGTTCTCCTGGGCCAAGCCCATGAGTTCCCTGAGCCTTGTCCTGAGGTTTAGGATGTATGCCACAACAGACTCCTTGTGAGGCTTGCACTCACCTTCCCGCTCATCTCAAATTAAATTTAGAAGTCCGCTCATCCTATGCCCATACAGCAACTCAAAGGTGAAAACCCTGTGGATTCCTTGGGAACCTCTCTGTAAGCAAAAAACAGATGGTGCAAATATTTGTCCCACTCCCTCTTAAACTGATCTGCAAATGCCCATAGCATGGACTTAATTGTAGAGTTTAACATCTCAACAAGACCATTACTCTGGGGATGGTAGGGGGTGGTATTCATGTGCTTCACCCCACAGGACTTCCACAGACAAGCCAGCAGGTCTGACATGAAACTGGCACCTCTGTCAGTCAGTATTTCTTTTGGGAAACCTACCCTGCTGAAAATCTCTAACAAAGCATTTGCCACCTTCTCTGCTTCAATGGAGGAGAATGCCTCTGCCTTGGGGTATTGTGTAGTATAGTTCACTACCACTAGGATATACTTTTTCCATGTGTAACTTGGGGTAGTCAGAGGACCCACAATATCCATAGATTCCCTCTGAAATGGCTCCTAAATCACAGGCAAAGGGATCAAAGGAGCTCTCACCTTGTCTTCTGCCTTGCCTACCTTTTGCCACTGCTCACAGGTCCTGCAGTACCCTGTTACATCTCTGGAAATTCCAGGCCAATAGAAGTTCTGCATAATATGCCTCTTTGTACATTTTATGCCCATATGACCTGCAAAGGGAATATCATGGGCTATGGCTAGAAGTGCCAGATGGTATGCTCTAGGCACTACTAACTGCTGTACTCTCTCACTTTTTAGCCCACCCTCAGGGGTCCACTCTCTGTATAGTAACCCTTTGTCCCAGTATACAGATTCCCCCTTTCCTTGAGAATCAGGTGCCTCCCTAGCTACCTGTCTCAGGCCTTGCAATGTAGGTTCTGAGAGCTGAGCCTGTCTCAACTCTCTCCTTGTAACCTTTACCGACTCCCCTTCCACAGGAAGTCTGGCATCCTCTGACAGTGGTGCCTCACTGTCAGCCTAGGTACTACTACTCACCTCTACCTTTGCAGTCACTCTGTCCAAGGGACCATCAGTACCCACAAGTAGCTGTGGCTCACCTTCAGTCTCACTGATACAGCATAGCTCACTCCCTGAAGTAACCACCTTACCAGTCCTGGCTGCAAGTATGCAGTCTATTTGGATCTCCCCAGGCTACCAGACTTACCTGCTTGTCTCCAAGCCTAACTGCGTGTAACTGCATAAGCACATGGTACTGCCTCATCCAAATCCTTCCCTGTCAGGACATCTGCAGGATGGTAGCTTAGTACTCCTGTTGTCTCAAGACAACCTACTATTGACATTTTGTCTTTCCCACTTACTGGCTCCCTCACCTTTTGTTCCCCACCTTGCCTTCATGGACACCTGTATGCCACATGGCTTCACTGGTTGCATTCAAAACATTTAACCCTAGCTCCCAGACGTGTAGCTGGACTAGTGGCTTCCCCTGCTACTGGCAGATTCTGTTGTGGCAGTCTGTGCTGCCCAGCATGGGTTCCTTTAGACCCATGAGCAGTACTGGGGGTCCCTTCCTGTGCAGGGCTGCCCAGCTTGCCAGGTATAGGTCTCCTTTCTTCCCCAACTCATCTGAAGTAGCACATTGTCTATCAGCTAACCAGATCCTCATGTCCTCAGGCAAAGTGCTAAGGGCTTCTTCCCTCACCTAAAGGTCTGACAGCTGTTCAGATTTGGTGACCTGAGATCCACTCACCCACCTATGGAAATAAGAGCTCAATTCAGCAACATATTTACGCACACTTTCATCTGCCTTCCGTCTATGCTCACAAACATTTTTCCTATATGTTTCAAGTGTTAGCTTAAAAAACTCTAATAGACAATTTTTTTACAACAGTATAACCAAAACATCCAACATCAGACATTTTAGACAATACAGTTACAGCTTTTCCATGGAGTAAGGAGATCAGGAACCGTACCCAGAGCCTTTGGTCAACACTATACTGTTTGCCTACCCTCCCAAACATATGAATGAAACTATCAAAATGATCCCCCTCTTTAAACTGCAGAAGAAATTTACTGACCTTTTGTGCTTCTGGGGTCCAGTTACTCCCTTCCCCTTTACCTCCATAACACTGGCGAAGAGTCAGCATCTCCTTCTCATTCTGCTTTTGCCTCTCCTTTTCCTCAGCTTCCAGATGTAACAGTTTCTCATTCTCCTCAGCCTGTAAACATTGCAGTCTTTCATTTGCTTCTATTTCCACACGCCTGGCCTCCAACTCAAGTCTCTTTAGCTCTAGCTGGATTTTTAAGTCAACTGCAGAAAGGTTGAGCTGTCCATTCTCTGAGGGTATAAAATCTCCACTGCCAGTCTGATTGTCCTCCTGGTTGCTGTTTTGTGATGCAGATGTAACCAAGGCTGCAATCCAGTCTGCCTTAGTCAGGTTTCCATGCACCAGTCCTCTAGCCTGGCACATCTCCACCAGCTGGCTCCTTGTCAGCTTTCCATACTCCTCTGCTGACATGCTGCCTGCTCACCCTGACTAACTAAGCTAACAAAAGAAATAAAACAATTGTGATCTGAACTCTGAGTATTCACTGCGTGGCTGATTTAGAGTACAAAACACATTCAAAGCTCACTGTACACAAGCTACAGGGATACCCACACCACTACAAGCCAATTAGTATTTGCCAACTGATTAATATGTGATGTGGATATTCCACAGCTGCCAAACAATTAATATGTTGTGGATATCCCAACCACTGCCACCAATTAATATGTTGTGGATATCCCAACCACTGCCACCAATGTAACAGTATTTCTTTACATTTAAGACAACAAGCCTGTAGCTTGCATTCATATTTACAAATGACAGAATTATCTCCCAAATTCCCTCTGGTTAGGCTGGCAGCCTTCACAGGTCAATGCAGTAAATTTAATGGCAAAGAATTAAGTATTTTGTACTGTTCAGATAAATGGCAAACCCATAGTGCTCAAAGTTGATACAGGTTCCAAGTGCAATCTTATGTCAGCAGAAACATTTGCAAGAGTGTGTAAAGGTGAAAGGCTTGATTTGACAAGGTGTGCGAAGCTTGTTGCTTATAGAAGTGAAGAAATTCACACTGAAGTTTCAGTAGTGCTTTCATGTTAGTCTGCTGGAAGGAGCTACGACTTATTATTTTATGTGGTCAAAAGGCATGTCCAGCCATTACTAGGGCTAGAGACAGTTTGAAAATGGGACTGCTTTTTTTCAGTAAGGAAGCCCATCATGTTAGCTTAAAGACCACTACTCTAATTTTGCCCAGTAGTTTTTCTACCTATGCTGATCTGTTTGAAGCCAAACTAGACAAGCTCCCAGTCATGTACTCCATGAAGTTAGACCCAGAGGTCAGTCCAGTTGTCAGGCCATCATGTAAAGTTCCAATAGCCATGCAGGACAGACTTAAAGCCTAGTTAGATAAAATGGTGTGGCAAGGTGTGATTTGTCCAGTTGAAACTCCAACTGAATTGGTATCTTCCGTGGTGGTAGCTCACAAGAAAAGCTCAGATGACATCAGAATATGTATTAAACCACGAGATTTGAAGAAAGCATTATAAAGGCCTCATCATCCAATGTGAACTATCGAGGAAGTTGCAGCCTTGATGCCAAATGCCACTATTTTTCTGTCTTACATGCAAAGAGTTTATTTTGGCAAATTCAGCTTGACAAGAAATACTCATTGCTTACTACTTTTAGTACTCCATTTGGCAGGAGGTCTATATCACTTCGACGAAATGGCAGAAGATCGAACACCATATGTTCAAACTTCTAACCTCGAAGTGCAAAACCATTGAAGGTTTAGAACAGCGATTTTTTTCCCAGGGGAAAAAAATCGCTGCTCCAAGAAAACACACACACCACACAAACACACCAAAATAAATAATCCACACATATACACTTCACAAAACCCTACTTCTAACCCTACACTAAACCGTACATACACTACTATCTACCCACTTACCTTAACCCAAACCCTAATCCTAAGGTCCATAACTATCACACACTCACCTTACCCACTCCCTAACCCTAAGGTCCGTAACTATCACACACTCACCTTACCTGCTCCCTAACCCTAAGGTCCGTAACTATCTCACACTCACCTTAACCCGGTCCATTCACACACTTACCTTAACCCGGTCCATAACCTTCGCACCACAATGGAGGGAATAGTGAAGCCGCAGAAACAGCCCACCAAATTCTTTCCCTGGGAAAGAATTTGGTGTTCCTCGGCTTGGTGATAATCAGTTTTCGAACTTCACAGTTTGAACATATGGTGTTCAAACTGCTGACATTTCGACGAACTGATAAGAACCCTTGGCAGGTACAAATTTTTGAGAATGCCATTTGGGATAAATTCTGCAAGTGAAGTATTTCAACATGCAATGGAGCAATTTTTTTCTGGGCATACTTGCAATGAAGCAGAACATGACAGAAACCTCAGAAAAGTTCTTGAAAGGGCACATTAAGTGAACCTTAAGCTCAATGCACAGAAATGCAAGTTCAAGGTACGAGAAGTTACTTATGTTGTTCATTTATTTACAAGTATAGGCTGACAACCAGACCTTTCAAAACAAACAGCCATTCTTGAGATGCTGGCACTAGACAATATTCTAGCCCTGCAATGTTTTCATGGCATGGTCAACTACTTAGGCAAGTTCATTCCAGATTTCATCCAACTATCAGCACCACTCAGAGTGCTGACACATAAAGATGTATCCTGGTCTTGGACAGAGCAAAACCAAAGATCATTTGAAGTCCTGAAACAGAGAATTGCTAGTCCACCAACACCCTGATACTATGATGTTCACAAGCCAGTAACACTTTCCTGTGATGCTTCAAAATTTGGTCTTGGTGCAGTCATTCTACAAAATGATTAACCTGTTGCCTATGCATCAAGAACTCTTACCCAAACTGAGATGCAGTATGCACAGATTAAGAAAGAGTATTTGGCAATTGTGTTGGCATGTTCAAAGTTCCATGATTATGTTTATAGTAGACCTATCCAGATCAAAATAGACCACCGACCCTTAGTCACTATCATGAGAAAGCCTACACATTCAGGTCCAGCCAGACTGCAACGTATGATGCTGAGATTGCAAAAGTACGGTTTCAATATTGTCTACAAAAAAGGCAAACTTCTTTATCTTGCGGATACATTATCCAGGTCACCCAGAAATGCTACAGAACAGCACAAGAATGAGAACCTTGATTTTGAAGTCATGGAAGTGAGAAATGTTTCTTCCACACATCTTGATGAGTTGAGAAATCACACAGCCATGGATCCAGTTTTACAAAAGCTCATCTACTTTATCAATCAAGGTTGGCCATCAAAGCAATCTAGTTTACCACAAGAAGTGCAACCTTATTTTCCATACAGAGATTAGATTTTGTCTGAGAAAGGTATCATTATGAAAGTTTAAAAGTGATTGCTCCAAAGTCCTTGCAACCTGAATACATTACTATCTTGCATTGTGGACACCCAGGTATCAAATCTACCAAAAGAAGGGTGAGAGAACTAGAATTCTGGCCTTCTATGACACAACAAACCAAGAAAGCAGGCACTTGTAGCAGTCAAAAGCACAAAAAACAACTGACGGATGCAAAAAGGTTTAATAAATTGAAACGCTTTTCGTTTGCTTCCTTTAGCAAACTTCTTCAGCGCAACAGTTTAAAAACTTTAAACCTCTTGACACACATTTAAATAATCACTATTATTAAGACAGGTTACAACGAAACCAATCATCACTCACTTCGTATATGGCTCCCCTAAAATATTCCTCTTAAAGGAATCCCACTAGGTAAAATAAAAATGCAAATATCTAAACACATAAATATAAAAGTATACCATGTAATACTGAAAACATTCATGCTAATTATTAACTTCATGATTTTACAAGCTGTTGAAGCAATTTGTAAGCAATATATTATCAAAAATTCACATAATGCTAAAGTGCTGATAACCTAATAAAATGCTGTTGTATACGTTATACTTTGTAGCAACATGATAGATACCTGGACTTTACTTTATATAAAGTCAAACGAATAAAATATATACATTAAACAGCAATTATCCTTATTACTCGATACTTGACTAATTTTAAGAAATATAATTCAACTGGATTTTGTTCTTATTTTTCATTCACTAGTAAATGTTCTAAAAATAAACATGGAACATAGTGTTTACACAACAATACAACGCATCAGCCTAAGGCTCCTAAGTTTAAGAATACTACTAATGGAGCACGTTTCATTTAATCCAGGGAAGTTATAAGCATTTAATCTAATTTGCCAATATAGTTCCAACTCTTCCAGACGCAGGGGTGCTGTACCATCCCTTACGCCTGGATTTATCTGGTCTGTTACTGGAAATTTAAATTTGTGGTCTGTGTAAGACTGGACGTGTTTCGCCAAAGCATTATCTTGTTTATTCCTGTTGATGGCATATTGATGTTCATACATCCTCTCATGGAGCCTATGCTCCATTTTGCCTACATAAAAAGCAGGACAGTTTTGGCATAATGCTATATAGACCACCATTAGGTTTTTGCTCGGGGACATACGTGTAACCCTTTGATAGAAAATCTACAATGTCCTGAGGTATCACCACAGATGAAAAATTGAAGACTTTAAAGTCACCAGACCGATTGGTGATGACCATAGGTTTAGGTGTCAAACTTTCATTAGTGTCATTAATAACAGAAGTCCAGTATAAAAGAACTAACGGGGCATACAAACCTCTGTTAAGGGTTAAATTTAGCAATAATAACATTGAATTACCAAACTATGTTATGGATGTCAACGATAATACGATAAGTAGGCATTCTACAGATATTCAGAGTGAAATGAGTTTGATCACCACATTCAATGTACATAGTTACACATTTTTGGATATTATCAAGAAAAATTGGGGTTTATTTAGAACATACCCCTTAATTTATGCAAAAATGGGGGTTACACCAAAGATAATATTTAGAAGGGGTAGGAATCTAAATGACTCACTAGAGCAACAACGAAGGCCCCAGCCAAAAATCCCGAGAATGTTTAAATGCCAAAACTGTAACTATTGCAAATTAGTTGACAATGTACATTCAGTGACAGCGAATGGTTTTCGTATTAGACTGAAATCAAGATTTAATTGTAATACGAAAATGGTGGTCTTTATAGCATTATGCCAAAACTGTCCTGCTTTTTCTGTAGGCAAAACGGAGGGTAGGCTCCGTGAGAGGATGTATGAACATCAATATGCCATCAACAGGAATAAACAAGATAATGCTTTGGCGAAACACGTCCAGTCTTACACAGACCACAAATTTAAATTTCCAGTAATAGACCAGATAAATCCAGGCGTAAGGGGTGGTACAGCACTCCTGCGTCTGGAAGAGTTGGAACTATATTGGCAAATTAGATTAAATGCTTATAACTTCCCTGGATTAAATGAAACGTGCTCCATTAGTAGTATTCTTAAACTTAGGAGCCTTAGACGCTGATGCGTTGCTTATTGTTGTGTCGCTTACTATGTTCCATGTTTATTTTTAGAACATTTACTAGTGAATGAAAAATAAGAACAAAATCCAGTTGAATTATATTTCTTAAAATTAGTCAAGTATCGAGTAATAAGGATAATTGCTGTTTAATGTATATATTTTATTCGTTTGACTTTATATAAAGTAAAGTCCAGGTATCTATCATGTTGCTACAAAGTATAACGTATACAACAGCATTTTATTAGGTTATCAGCACTTTAGCATTATGTGAATTTTCGATAATATATTGTTTACGAATTGCTTCAACAGCTTGTAAAATCATGAAGTTAATAGTTAGCATGAATGTTTTCAGTATTACATGGTATACTTCTATATTTATGTGTTTAGATATTTGAATTTTTATTTTACCTAGTGGGATTCCTTTAAGAGGAATATTTTAGAGGGAGGCATATACAAAGTGAGCGATGATTGGTTTCATTGTAACCTGTCTTAATCATAGTGATTATTTAAATGTGTGTCAAGAGGTTTAACGTTTTTAAACTGTTGCTCTGAAGAAGTTTGCTAAAGGAAGCAAATGAAAAGCGCTTCAATTTATTAAACCTTTTTGCATCCGTCAGTTGTTTTTCATGCTTTTGACTGCTACAAGTGCCTGCTTTCTTGGTTTGTCATTTGCAGTTTTTCTTCTATGTCACAAGACATTGAGAGAACACTTTTATCTAGTTCAGTGTGTAATAGTACAAAGCCACTTCAACAGAATAAATCACTTCAACTTAACCAGATTCCAGAACTACCTTGGTTGACAGTAGCCATAGACATTTTCAAGTGGAATGGTCAACATTATTTTGTGTTAGTAGACTCTTACTCCAATTGGTTTGAGATTGACCTACTTCCCAACCTAGCATCCATTACTGTCATTATTAAGATGAAACATCATTTTGCAGTTCATGGTAGCCCACACAACATTATTTCTGACAATGGCATGCAGTTTACATGCCAACAGTTAAAAAGATTTGCTGAAGAATGGGACTTTACTCATGTCACAAGTAGTCCAGAGTACCTGCAGTCAAATGGTTTGGCAGAACGTCCAGTTCAATGTGCAAAACAGTTACTAAAGAAGTCAAAATGAGATAATGGTGATGTTTTCCTGAATATCTTGAATCTCAGAAATGTCCCTCATGATAAACATCTTTGTTCACCTGCTCAGAGACTACTTTCGACACAAACCAGAACCATATTACCAATCAGTAGTCAATTGTTGGTTTCATGTGTTAAGAACAACAGGTTAGTGAAAGCCAATCTGTTGAAGAAATATCTAACCTAGAAACCTTACTATGATAAGACCAGCAAACCTCTCAATCCATTACGAGAAGGAGAAATGGTAAGGATGCAAATGTCCAGAGGTTATGATAGCATTGGTGTTGTGAAGAATATTGGTCCAGAGCTGAGATCATACATTAGGGAATCAGAAGGAGCAGTGTTTAGGTGGAATTGGAACCATTTGAGACCGGTGTCCATCCATATACCACAGCACATAGCCTGTGAGAAAGACTCTTTATCTCAGAGTGAGTTGTCCGGTGTTCCAATTCCAGAGGAAATTCCAGAGGACTTTCCTGTTCCTGTGATGAATCCAGAAGTTTCTGATATGAGTTGTACACCACAGACTGTCCCTGTTGCTAAATTTGGTCCAGATTGTTATGTTACGAGATATGGTCACATTTCTAAACACTGTAACAGATACAAAGAAACTTGGACATGAATAGTGTGTTTTGTTTCCAATGTATATACTAATGCATGTCTATCTCTAATATTGTTTTTTCAAAGGGCAATCTTTTTAAGAGAGAGGATGTAGATCAATATGTATGTGTATACCTTTAAGAAGCTATCCAAGGGCTTGCACAAGTGTATAAATACTGAGCATGTGCAAGCATGACTGACACTTTGTAGTAAGCAGTTGAGATGTTAGCATGTAAATATGTAAGCTCTGTTTGTTAACTAGTTTGTTTATATTTAATGATGTTGCTTTCCATCCTGATGTGTTTCTATGTATTAAAGCATCTAAACGAAACCCCCAGCCTTCTTGTCACGTGTGTTAGAGATGAATGAGTGACAGGTGGGCTGAGAGAGACCTAGTGAGGACTTCTGAAGCAAACGTTTGCTGTTACAAACTGTGTCAAAGGCTTTAGAAGAGTCTAGAAATAAGGAGACTAGTTTGCCATTGTCTCTAGTGTTATTGACAGTATCTATATAGGTAAAAGGGCAGTGCTAGTACTGTGGGAAGGGCAGATGCCATTTTGTTTGAGGGATAGGAGTCTTTCCTTCTGGAGATTGTTTTTGAATATATTTTTCAAGCATTTTAGAGAAGGGAGATAAGATTGCTACAGGTCTAAAGTTATTAATGTTTGTTGAATTTACTCCTTCATGAAGAGGGATAATATCTGACTTTTTCCAGAGAGAAAGGGAACATGGGATTCCTGGAATGACCTATTTATAATGACTGAGACAGCATAGGCAAACATTTTGGTTGCTATTTTTAAGTACTCAGTGGGAAGGGCTTCAGCAGAAGAGCATGATTTAACTTTGTTTAAGAGTAGTTTCATATAGGATGTGGGCACAGATTTGAAGGTGAAAGTAGATGTGTTGATACGTGGCTGTTTGGCAGGGTTGGGATTAGATGTTGAGGAGTCCTTGGTTAGAGACACTATACTGTTTATAAAATAAGAGTTGAAGTGTATTGCAGTTTTGAGTGGTGAGTTATCGGGAGAGGGGTTTGGGTTGAATTTTTGGCTGGGATGTAAGATTTTGTTAATGGATGTCCATAATTTTCTAGGGTCGTATTTAGTATTACAGAATCCCAACACCCCATATTATTTAGTATTATTCTGAAAGTTATCTCTCCACTTTTAATAGTGAGACCTTTAATCACATGTCAAGCTCTACAGACTGATCAATTCTGAAACACATCCCTCTAAATGATGCTGCCCTTCATTTCAGTCACACTTTTCTTTCCATCCTTGACTCCCTGACACCTCTCAGAAAAGTAAAAATCAAAACAACTCACACCCCCTGGCTCTCAAAAGATACACTCACACTTATAAAAAGAGACAGCACCTGGAAACAATGGAATAAAACTAAATCACATTCTCTTCTCCAAATCTATAAACAGCTATGTAATTTGGCTAAAAAACACTGATACAGTTAAGAAAAAATTCTGTTCCACTGCCCAACTCACTCATAAGTCTAACCAAAAAATGTTCTGACACTTTATTAATAAGATCTTGCACCCAGGCAACCATTCTACCCCCAACCCCTATTCCAACACCCACTTTGAAACTGCCACTCTTCTAAATTCATACCTCGCTGAATCTATTCACAAATTCACCCACAATGGTCAGAACAATAAACACATACTCCACATTCCACACTTCACCAATACATCTTCTTTCACACTTGACCCCATCCCATCTTACATTAAGTCTCTCCTGCTTAAGCTGAAGCCATGCTCCCCCTCTTCTAACAACCTCCCCCATTTCTTAAACTAGCCGCTCACTCAATAGCCTACTCCCTCTCTATCCTGATCAATAGATCTATTCAAGAATCCACCGTCCCAGATATATGGAAATCATTCTTTATCACTCCATTACACAAGGGAGAAAACAGCAATAAACCATCCAACTACAGACCTATTACTATCCTCTCTCTGCTATCTAAACTCCTTTAAAAATCCATTTACAGACAGCTTATTAAGTACCTTCTAGATAATAACCTCCTAATCCCTATGCAACATGTCTTCAGACCTCATCATAGTACACCAACTGCCCTACTGTCCTTTACTCAAATGGTTGCCGAAGTCATGGACAAAAATTTACTGATTTCTTGCCTCTTTCTTGACATTTCTAAAGCATTTGATACTGTATCACACTCCAAATTTCTCGATAAACTATCACATCTCATCTTATCTCCCTCTACTATTAAATGGTTCACTAGCTATCTCACTAATAGACAACAATCAGTAAGATGGCAGGCTACCTGCTCCCCTTACTTACCAATCCAAACTGGGGTGCCACAAGGCTCACTTTCTGGCCCTCTACTCTTTAATATTTTCACAAACCAACTGCAACCTTCCTGTACAGCATCATCCCTGACACAATATGTGGATGACTCTATCCTTATTACCTGTTCTGACAGTTTCACTAACCTCCTGACTACTGCTCAAATAGCTTCCTATCTGTAGAAAAATGGCTAATCAAGAACCAACTAATTCTAAATCCCCAAAAAATAAAGCTATTACTCTTTTTTCCAAAAACCCTCTCTAACCTCAAAACAACCTTCACCATTTCTTCTCTCAACAATACCATCATACCACCTGACCCACATACTAAACTTCTTGTTGTTATTATCGATGACCAATTAAAATTTGATACCCACATTCAGCACTTTATCAAAAAGCCCAATCAAAAACTTGACCTACTCTACAGACATAGAAGATACCTAGCCTCTGACTCTAGGCAGAAACTAGCTCGGGCCTTCCTCCTTCCATGTCTGCTTTATGCCTCCCTCATCTTTTCACATCTACAATCTACCCTTTTGGCTAAACTCTGTCAATCATACTATAGTGTTGCAAGATTTGCTAGTAACCATCCATACAAATCTCAACACTGTCATGCACTAAAACAACTTCAGTGGCTTGACTTCCCCCAGTACCTGCTTCACTCCCACCCATAAATGACTCATACTCTACTCTTAAAACCCCTTTTCTGTCCTGCTCTATCTCCACTAATTTCCCATTATACCTTTCCCAGAACTCTCTGCAGCTCTGACCAGCTCCTTCTGGACACCTATAAACCAAACAAAAATATTGGTAAACTTCTTTACAAATGTAGCATTTCCCATGCATGGAACAAACTCCACTTAACATCTAAATCATTTCTAACATAAATCTGTTTAAACCTGAACTTAAAACTTTTCTTCTAAATGCCAAAACCTGTCACTGCAATGATTCCCTTAAAATCCCATCATACCACGTTACTATCTGTCACACTTTTAACACCAACCTATTGCAAGTGTCCCATTTCATTTGCATCTCTTTCTATTTTTGTTGATTAAAAAAAATTGTACTGCATGTTATACACATTATTCTAATGTTTGCATAAAACTTCATTGTCAGATGTTTTTCTTTTTTGTAACTTTGTAATAATTGTCTGGAGCTTTTCTCCTCGGGTCTCCACTGAAAACGGGCCACTGGCTCAGTTGGACTAACCCGGTTAACAAATGAGAAATAAAGTTATTATAGTATAGTTTTTTTGTCATCATTTATTTGCTTTTTAGTACAATTGTAAAGCATTCTGAAGTTTTCAAGATACTGAGGTGCTCTATACTTTTGCCATTTTCTCTACAATTTTCTCTGTTCTGCATTAGCGTTATACTCTTTTGGATAGCCAGATTGCATTATTTGTTAGTCTCTTCCTTCTAGGAGATTGAAGGCTATTTAGTATATTTAGAAAAGTGTACTGAACTCATTTAGAGCATCATCTAAAGAGAAGATTTTTTAGGAAATTCCATTTAATAGATGATAGTGTACTAACAAACATTTCTAGGTGAAACTTCTAAAGTTTGCATGTTATTTTATAAATATGCTGTTTAACTGGATGTGTGAAATGTCTGGTCATATAGATTGGGAGATAATCACTGACAGAGTCTGACTTTGTACCTGTGGTGGGGTATTTGCTAGGGTCTGATTTTAGGATTCAGTCTAATAGGGAATTTGATGTCTTGCTATAATGTGTGGAGCTATTAATTAGTTGTGTGAGACCATATAAGCTCATGCTAAATGTAGGGGTGTAAGAATTTATGTCCAACCCATTCACATTCATATCACCCAGTAGTATTTTTTTCTGGAAATGTTATGGATATCCAGTGTAGGATATCTCCCAGTATAGCTATATTTGTCACCAAGAGGGTGCATAGAACAGTAATACATAGTTGTTTGTTTTAAGGAGAGCAATAAGAAGCTCTGCTACCCGCGGTGGTGGTGCTGCAGTAGCGTTGTCGCCTCACAGTAAGACGCTGTCTGGTTCGATTCTCAGCTAGAGCGTCTTCTGCGTGGAGACATGCGTGAATGGGTGTACCTTCTTTGAAGGTTGTGCGTCAGGCCTGGCAAGCCAGTACGTAAAAATCAACTGCCAATCATTAGCGGACCGGAGTTCTGCTGTGGCGACCTCTAACCGGGAAAAGCAGAGAGACCCAAATAAGAAGCTCTGCTGAAGTGAATTTTGGTATTTGTTTGCTGTAAGGAGAAATGTGGCAAGTGTTGGGAAATATGAAAGCAATGCCACCACCTTTCCTCTTTATATGGTCATTATGGATGGTATTATAACCAGAAGGAATGACTTCAGAGTTGTTTATGATGAGTTTAAGCCATGTTTCAGTTACAGAGAGAATGTCAGGCTTGTGTTGGATTATGGATTGAGTATTTGTATTGCTGTATTATGGATGAGCTTATTGCATTATTGATCATTATTGGTCATTACTCCTTAGTTTCCTGACAACATTTAAGAATGACTTGCAGTTTTGTTTGGTATGTGTAGTGACCTGCAGTTTGCACTCTGCCTTAGATTTTCTAATAGTGCTTTTATTGTCCTCACCAACATGTTTCAGTGGGAGCTAAGGTAGTGGGGGGGGGGATTTGTTGTAATGTAGTAGGGGGGATTTGTTGTAAGGTAGTGGGGGTTTGTTGTAAGGTAGTGGGGGATTTGTTGTAAGGTAGTGGGGGTTTGTTGTAAGGTAGTGTGGGGGATTTGTTGTAAGGTAGTGGGGGGATTTGTTGTAAGGTAGTGGGGGATTTGTTGTAAGGTAGTGGGGGGTTTGTTGTAAGGTAGTGGGGATTTGTTGTAATGTAGTGGGGGTTGTTGTAAGGTAGTGGGGGCTATTTGTTGTAAGGTAGTGAGGGGGTTTGTTATAAGGTAGTGGAGGGGATTTGTTGTAAGGTAGGGGAGGGATTTATTGTAAGGTAGTGGGGGGTTTGTTGTAAGGTAGTGGGGGTTGTTGTAAGGTAGTGGGGGATTTGTTATAAGGTAGAGGGGGGATTTGTTGTAAGGTAGTGGGGGGATTTGTTGTAAGGTAGTGGGGGAGTTTGTTGTAAGGTAGTGGGGGGATTTGTTGTAAGGTAGTGGGGGATTTGTTGTAAGGTAGTGGGGGGGGGGGGTTTGTTGCAACTTTTCCTTCTTTTCTTTTACAGTTTTTAAAAATGTGATTTCTACCAGAAAGGGTTACTTCTAAAATTACCATTATATTTAGGGTAGATGGATTCAGAATTTTCTATGCAATTGTTTATATGATGGTAAAATCTAAAGGCAGCACTCTTAAGTGGCCCTTTTGATGGAGATTGTTGGGAATTTTGTACAGGTCTTTTACAATTTGAAGTTGGTTTGCATCAGAAAAGTCCTTAAAGGTGTTTTCATTTTGTATTGGACTGGTACCATTAAGCTTGGCAGTGAAGATAACTGATTTACGGTCAGATTTAACCAGGGATTTGGAGATGCATGGTGGTGTACAGCTGGGGCTAGTTTAATATGGGCCAGTTTAAGGATACTAGAGCCTCTAATGGTAGCTTTACAGTTTGCTGTATTGCATCAGTATTAACAAAGTCTACTAAATGCTGAACATATGGTATTTACTTTGATATTTAATCCCTCAATGGTATTAACATAATTTGTATGACCTTTGGGGGACATTGAAGGAGATCTTTAACTAGCAATTCAGTAATAGTTGGGATTTGTTAAAAGTGAATTGTATGTTGATGAGCTACAAGATAAGATTATGGGTAATTTATTGTGATGTGATGGCGCTTCTGACAAATACAGATGCTCTTCCATAGTTAACCAAGGGCCTGAAGGCAGGGTAGGTGCAACATTCTAGTGCAGAGGGAGTGCTGTCATTGCTGCACAGAAGCCATCTCTCAGTAATAACGCAGATATGAATGTGTTTGAGTTGCAGGATGGCTTCAAGTTCTGGCATCTTTTACTTAGACTCCTAGTATTTAGTGGTGCCGCCATGATGTTGTCTGAATTTGGGTGTGAGTTTGCTATGTAAAAATGTCCAGCAAGGAGACTTTGTCTAAAATACACACAACTGGGGCAGCAAAGTCTTTAGCCAGTTTGCTGAACTCCAGGTTTGAAAAGTGTAATCCATCCCTGGTGATATAGAAAGTCAAATTTCCCATCTCATTCCAGGCATCCAACTAATTAGTCATAGCTAATGATCTTGTCCTGGTATCTAGGCATCATTCTTGTTGAAGCTAATATACTGCATATGACCAGTATCTTTCTTACATCTAACACATCCACATTACATTTTATCGTCTCTCTGCATATCCCCATGGATGGAAGACCTCATAACATTCACTTCCACATGAGCAACTATTAGGTCATAGTAATACCTATCTGCTTTAAGGGACCTTATGGCTCTTGTGACATTATGGATCCTGGCATCTGATAATTAGCTTAACACCTGTTTTTTGCCCCTTCTTTTTAGGGTGGAGTCAGAATGTGTATCTATAAAGTCACCAGTGATAAAGATGTACCCCAGTGTGGCAGCAGGATTAGGGACTGTGGATGGTCTGTGAGGAGCTGCAGTATGTGGGAGTGGAGAACAAGTAAGTGGTATACTAAAGACTGAGATACTTTGTAGTGTTTTCTAGAAGGGTTTGGTGAATTATGTTTTTACAGCCTCCATATAAATGATGTGTTGTGAGTGATACCACATTGTGGATGTATGATGCTTATCATTAGTGGACTGATGCAAGCAGGTTCATTCTTAAATATTTACATTTCTTGTATGTTGTACTACAATTGGTAGAAACAGTGAACATTTGGTAAACAGAATTATAATAGTTACCGGAAATTGCTCTTAACAATTAGGAATATAATTCCTGGAACTTCTGCTCCTGAAATTGGAATTTAAACAATTGTGCTATTTCATTTTGTGTGTTGCATCCTGTTTCAAATTTTGATATGGTAAGAATGTCCACAGGCATCTTTATTAGTTCCCTGGCATACTTTGACAAATCCTTGATATAATCCAGTTGTTCCAAGATTGATTATTGACTTAGACATTGGAGGACCATGATGGAGAGGATAGGTGTGAAATGCTAATGTCAAGTCAATCATCCTGCTGAAATAGAATTGGTCTGATCCACCACAATGAAGGTATCAACTAGTGAAAGATGGCTCTGATATGTGGAGTATGAACCAAGATGGTGTAATAGGTTTCATGGGGCATGTGTGGAAAGGTACATGTGTACAATTTAAAGCACTGGGAACCATTGTATATGAACATCAGCAGATTGAGGAGGGATTACTTTTAAAGCAAGAACACCCCCTAAGAGGATGTGCTCCCAATATCACTTCTCATTCCACTGAAAAAAAAAATGGACAGATCAGGCAAATGGAAACTGACAGGTGTAGGGGTGGATCTCCCAAGGCAATTGTAACTATTAACTGTATGTTTCATCTTAAAGTTTCATTTTTTTTCCAATATATAACACATCTTTCATCTTAAATGCCCCAACTAAGTAGCAGTCATTAAAATGTATAAAAAAGTCACTCTGCTTTCAAGTTTTCTGTTTATTGCAATATTCAATATTTCTGTAGCATTTCTTCTTATTTTGCATACAAGTGAGAATCTATCATAACGTAAGTTTACCAGTCTGCACTTTTTTCTAATGGATAAAATAATTGTCCTTCTTGCCAGTTCCTTTCCAGTCATGTTTGTGGACCTGGAATTGAGTGACTCACTGAAGTTGAACAAATGTACTTTAGCAGGGTGGACCCATAAACACATGTAATAAATAAAATAAGAGTTTTTGGTGCAGACTTGGAACTATGTATAGAGTGGTTTGGATCTTTATAATTATACAGACAAAAAACAGATTTACCAGTATTGATGCCTATACATTGGTAGAACAATACTCACATGCTTTCAAGCATGTATATATCTCTGCAAAGCCATCCTGAAGTAATTTGACTGACACATATGTTAGTATGCTTTTCTTTTGAATTCTAATTTTTATTTCTGTAATGAACATGTACTTAGCAGCCAAAAGTGAAAAGCAAAAAGTCATAAGTTGATGCATACACAATTGCTGCCTTTGTAACCTATATTGCCAGAACATTCCTGTGGGAAGAAGAGCCATACCAAATCTTTCATTGTTCTGCAGCTGCCCATGAGTAAATAGCCATTGATCTCATCTAAACAGAGTCCAGGTCATGAATTAAAACTGTTCAACAATCTTCTTAGCTAGTTCTTTAACTTAAGAAATAATATTGGTGCCATTTCCTTTTTATAAAATGACAGAGAGGGATAGTGGGTGTTGCTTTTTTGCAATACAATCCCCACAGAATTGTGAATAAGTCTAAATATATATTGTGGGAGAAGGGCATTAAGAACAGATTGACAGAGCTGCTGTTTCTCGTTTGTATTTTACTTTGATAAAAAAGGATGCTGATGCTAAAATTGTATACCCTTTCCTGGATTTTTTTTATTTGTTTTAGGCAAATATATATATATATATATATATATATATATTAAAATAGAAAAGGTCTGAAATGTTTTTAAGTAAAATCAGACTTTCTTGTCCATTTAATAAGGCTACAAATAGATATGAATATTATTCCTGCTGGCCTTCAACAAGTACATTGTATTGCCTGCATAGTGAAATCAGGTTGTTTATCTATTTATTTATTTATTTATTTATTTATTAAGTTAGTACACTGATAGCAACTTAAGTGACCTATTTCAGTCCAAACCCAGGAAAATGAAGAAAGGCAGAAATGCATTTAGTGACAAATAGCAATAGTATTTATTTTTTTATTTAATGGGAAAGTCCAACTTGGAACAAAGCCAATTTTCAGCAGAGGCCCAGGCAGAAATGCTCTAGATGTGTGTCTTTGTAATATGGGAGGAAACCAGAGCACCCAGAGGAAACCCACACAAATGCAGGGAGGACATGCAGACTCCACACATAAGACACCCCTGCCGAGAATCAAACTTCTTGCTGTGAGGCGACAATGCTACCACTGCACCACTGTGCCATTATACAAAAGAGTATAAAGAACATACACATCTGCTACACACCATTATTAGGTAATAAAAATATAAAGACCATATAGAATTGTAATAATTATTTAAAATAAATCAATGCAAGTCTCATTTAGAAAGTGAGACATCTATGTGATAAGTATAACACATTGTCTAAGTGGGAATGATAGATCTGTTGAATGAATAGAATATGTTAGTGTTTGTAATTGAAAGGACAAGTTATAAGCAAATGTTTCTGTGAGTGAAAAGTGAAGATTGTTGCAATAGAACATGTCATATGAGGGACAGAAGGGTTTTACTAGTATGAGAAAAAGAGAATGACTTAGTTCAGTAGGTGATATGGTTGGAGGAGAGACAATGCCACTGGCTAATAAGAGGAGGTTGTCTTTTTATGCAGTCCTAAATTCAGGTAAAATGAGGTGTCTCTTTTGCAGAGTACTTTCCAAGAATTTTGGACTTAGTGTTCAAAATGTGTTTTTGTTTTGGGGGTTGCAGTGTGAGGGAGTGAAGGTCTGGCTAATTAGGAGTTTGAGTAGTTGTGTTCAAGGAGAGTGCCAACATTTTGTTGAACAGGGAACCATTTTACTTTTGTCAGTGTTTTATAGTGATGTTCATGGACTGAATAGAGTAGCTTCTCTGTAACCATATTGTAAAGCATGTAAATTGTTCATGCAAATTGATTGATTATTTGATGCTTTTTAAGTGTTTATATTTGCTCTACTGAAACTTGGTAGGAGATATGAATTGTACAAAGCAGTTCCTTTAGAACTGTGTTCTAAAGTATGAAGTGATTTGATTGGTTATTTATTATTCCCTGAAGTTTTCATTTGTTGTTTTTGAAGCAATCTGATTGGTCACTATATACTTTGTAGAGTGTTCTCATTGGTCCTATTGTAAAGAGATAGTGGGCTATGGACTGAATCATCCCAAAGTAAATATATTTTTTAAGTGATTTATTTGTTTAACTAATATTATGTTTGAAGTTTTACTGGTTGTTTTGTCTTAATTGGATAGTATTTAAAGGTGTCTTTTATTAATATGTTTTAAGATCTGAAGAAGCATCAATAAGATGTGAAAGCACTAATCTTTGTGAAATAAATCATTTATGCACATCTGTGCTGTGGTCTCATCTAAGTTTGCAAATGTACAAGCTGTTGTTTAAATGTGTGTCAAGTTTGTTTTTCATGTCAAGGCTATAACAGGGAGCTGGTTTTGAAGTTGTGAGATAAGAATGTCCTTGCCTATGACTGTTTTGAAGGTTTTAATAAGAAGACTTGAGAGATTTTATTGGCCCAAAATATGGGAGTTATTATTTTCCTTATGGTGGAGGGAATTATTTAAGGGAGGGCAACCAGTTCAAAAGAAAGCACTGTTTGACTGCTTGAATATTGAGTACAGGAGAGCACAACAATACTGTGATACAGAATGCAAGTGGCCATTCTCATTTCAATTTTTTTAGCGGAAGAACAATGGCCTCTTTGCTATCTCCTCTACTGGTACCTCTTTTAAGCTCAAAATGAATGCAGACAAATTGGCAGCACTCAAAATCAAAGTACTTTGAAGTTGTACGTATGAACTAGATATCATCTTTCCCTGGGACATTACTGTGTCATGAGGTTAAACTCAAAGGATACTAAAAGAAACTTGATGTTTGTAAATCAAATTCCTTTTTCTTCCAAAACATATTTTTGCCAAACAGTATTAAACACTGACATAAAAAAACAATCTTGTGTTTCCAAGGCTTAAACATTATAAAAATATATTATATATAAAAAAAACTGATGAAGTCCAGTGGATAGGACGAAAACGCGTGTAAAATTGAAAGTGCGTTAATGACAGTGCTTTTATTGTTTTGTTGTGGACATTAAAGTGCTTTTTTATGGAGACCTCTTCTGTGGGGATTTGAACTCCTTATTGTGTTCCATTATAAAAATATACTATCAAAGAGTTTTGTGTAGAGAAATACAACTGTGATCAATCAAAAGAAGAGAAAAACGACATTGCAATTTCCTCCTGCTTTTTGCAAGAGAATGTTAGCTGAAGCGGGATTTCATTCTTTCTTCAGTCAGTCAGTCATTCTTTGGTAAATCATCAACAGCTCAGTCAGTCTGTTTTAAGCTGCCTAGCTAATTATACAGTGCTTAAAACTGTACAGCCACTACTAAACTAAAAGAAAGAGCATGTTTTGGTTACATGACAGAGGACTTACAGTCATGATATTTCATCTTGCTGAATTCAGGGCCCTGGTCTTCCACCTAGGCAAGGAGATACATTTGCAGTGAGAAAACTACAACTATTACAGGGGACCCTGGTTTGAATAGCAGCCAAAGCCCTGCAGGAGATGATGATAAGGAATTGTCCACTCACCTTTCCAAGGGTGTGGTTGGGCATACATACCTAATGTTCATATGTGATGGCCACATCCCAATATACAGTCTGAAAATCACATATATAGGTTCATATGTTCATAAGTTCTTACCAGGCTATTGATTCATGAGAAGCTTTTGAAGCCTGGCCATACATTTCCATGAAGTTTTTACCCTTATACTTTAATTTGAAATAATACAGAGATGATAACATTTACATGTTGCCCCTATCCATAAGGGGGAAAGGTGCTAAACTGGGGTGATTTTGTGGTCATCCACCCATTTCTCCAGATTACCTTTGAATAATGCAGAGAAGCTCAGTGCTTTATGTGTAGACGGACACAATTCAAAATAAGTGGTATTCTGTGTGATGCAAGTCTATCCCTCCAGCATGTTTTATGTATGTTGCAAAAGAGACTGAGATCTCTTGAGTGAGTATCTATGCCCCCATTGGACTTACAAATGTGCAATAGTTCTGACATGATAAGGTTTGTTGATGCTCTGTTCAGGAGGCAGAGATCACTCCATAATAGCCTACATTACAGCAAGAAGAGGGACAAGGCTTTGAAGTAGTCCACATACCTTTTATGATTTAGGCCCTTGATTTTCAAAGTAAGAAAGCATTGTGGGCATTCAGGCTGTGTCAAGTGTTTGAACAGGTGCATAATGAAGGGGTGTTATACACAATGATCAGCCTCATTAGTGCAGAATACAGTGAAATGATCACATCTCTGGACCTGGATACCATACCCTTACTAATAAGCTATACAATGAAAAAGGACTTTCTTACAACAGTGTAGTCACTGTTCATTGTCTACATCAGTTCCCAGGTCCCTAACTACTGAATAAATCTTCAGGGGTTTTTTATCATTTTGATATTTACAAGGGACTTTTTGCTTGCTGTATGATACTATTATACATTTCTTGGCATTTAGTTTTTGTTCATTGTTTTAACAATAGCTGTTAGTTTGGGAAAGACATACTTAGGGGATCTTGGTGTCCACTGCAAAGTTTATGATGGCACCAAGTTTACAGTCATCTGCAAACTTGGTCAGCCATAAATCCCTTAACAGTAGCTTTGACCTCTGGGAATTAAATGCTGAAGAGGAGTCGTCTGAGGACTGAGCCCTGGGTTACACTGCTTGTGTCAGGTCTTTGGGAGGAAAAGAATGGCCCACCCTAATTTCCTGGGTTCTGTTAGTGAGACCATGTTTTATCCATTGAATCACATAGGGGTTCAAATTTAGGTGGGATTGTTGAATGCCTTTGCTAGAGCTCTATGCAGTGTCTACTGATTTGCCCTTATCCAGTACCTGAGCATCCCTTTCAAAGAGTTCAACCAGGTTAAGTAGGAAGAATCTGCTCATAACAAAAATGGGATGAGAGTTTGTAGCTTATCTATGCCCTAATTTATTAATTCCATAATTATTCTTTCTATAATCTTACAGATGAGACTGGTCAGAGTAATGGATCTATAATTTCATGTGTCCATTGATACCCCACCTTTGTGAAAGGGGATGACAGTTGCTGTTCTCCATTCATCTGGCACAAAGACTCTTCAGAATCAGACATTACATTTCTCAGGAGGAGATCTCACAAGTTCTGCTTCAGACTGGCCAGTAAGCAGCCGAGTATGTTATTTGGCCCACAGAATCATTGTCTGTGGCCTTGGATAGTATCTTGAGGACTTATTCATAGAAGATTTAAGGGGTTGTAGATATGGGCATGAGACCTGGGAATGCCGGAGGGGAGAGGAACTGTGAAGTTATAGTTAAATGTATCCTCTAGTAGATTGGCAATATACTCTGGGTTCCAGTATTTGATGTCATTTACTATTAGCTCTGCACAGGTTTCTAGCTTAGCTAAAGAAGGCTTTGTGGCTGTCCTTTTCCTGGGTAGTTATGTGTACCTCATATCCGGCTTTGTTGATTTGCTCATTGTCTGGAGTTCTCTTTTAAAGTCAAAGTGAAGTTTATTGTCACTTCGATTAACACAAGTGCAAACCAAGTGAAATTACATTTCTTTGGACTCAATGTGCATACAGTACATAGACTACATTTAATATGATGATAATGCACACAATTCTATAGACACAGACAAACACAACAATAATAAATACTTGCATTATTGCACTGATTTATCAGATTGTTACTCATTACTAGGTTATTAGCTTATTTTCACTGGAAAAATTGTACTTCAGCGATTGATTTAAGGCCTGCATTTATATTGCAATGTAAGACAGTTCAGTTTGATTACTGATGACTTTGCTGTCTCGATGCAGATAAGACCTTGTTACATATTACACCATAGAGACTTTTCAGCATTGTTGGATTACTGCCTCAATGTCCAGTGTGAGGGGTACTGTTCCTAGAGTTCAGTAACCCGATGGCTAATGGAAAGAAGGTGTTCCTGAATGTCGTAGTTTTGCAGCATACGCTTCAAAAGTGCCTTCCTTATGTCAAATGTAAGAACAGTTTGTTACGTAGGATGAGTGCTATCCCTGGTTATTTTCCTTGATCTGCTGAGACATCTGGACATGTGCAGGTCTTCTATGGGTGGGAGGGTGTTCCTGATGATCCTCTCAGCCACTTTCACTACCTTCCTGAGGGACTGGTGCTCATAAGCAGAGCAGAGCAGCTTCCATACCATACTGTTATGTTGTTTGTCAGTATACTTTCGATGGTGCCCCTGTAGAGGTTTGTGAGAGCCGTTGATGGTAGGTTTGCTCTCCTCAACCTTCACAAGAAGTGAAGCCATTGGTGTGGCTTCTTAATGATGGCATTTGTGTTGGCTGACCACGTCAAGTCTTCTGCAATGTGCACCCCCAGAAATGTTGTGCTTTTTACTTTTTCAACTGTTTCTTCATTGATTACAAGTGAAGAGTGCTCTCTGTTGCTCTTCTTACAGTCCACAATCATTTCTTTGGTCTTGTTGACATCTAGTGCAAGATTATTGCTATAACACCAACTTATGAACTGATTCACTTCCTCTCTGTAGGCTGTCTCATCATCATTCCCGATGAGGCTCACAACTGTTGTATCATCTGCCGATTTGATGATGTGGTTTGGGCTGTGCTTGGCAGTACAGTCATGGGTTAGTATGCTGAAAAGCAGGGAGCTTAGGACACATCTCCTGTGGGACTCCAGTTTTCAGGGTGATGCTCTCTGATGTATTCCTGCCTATGTACACTTTCTGGGGTCTAGCTATACGAAAGTCCAGAATCCCGTTGCATAGTTTTAAGTTTAATAAGAGCTTGTTTTGCATGTTGAGAGTTACGTTTTTTTTTTGGTGCGATGAGATTATTTCTTTTATTGTAGACTTTGTTTATATTTGGATTCCATGATAAGGGTTTATTTTGTAATTTGATGTTATATTTACTTTATAGGGGAGAGATGTATCTATCCAGTCATTCACATGTGCATAGGATTTGACAGTGAAGGATTTTGCCTAAGTTGTGGGGTAATCGAATTGTAAGAGAATGTTGAATTTAGACAGTTCATCACTTGGTTTCATTAGCTTAACCATTGTATGATCTCTTAATATTGGAGGATGTGTCTGGCTTCAGTCATAATGTGAATGTGATTTGTGGTCTGATTTGACCAGGGAGGGAGTTATAAATGTTAGGGAGCAGAACTGTCACATATTGGTGAGGACCAAGTCCAGGATTTCTTTTCTAGAGAATTTGTATTAATGACAGTCAGAAATTCCTGGGCATACATTAGAGGATATATACATCTCCCAGTTAATGGAGAGGTAGTTGATATTTCCCTAGAAGAAAGTTGTGGCTAAATGCACAGGGGCTCCAAACTATTTAGAAAGGACTATGGGCTAAGGGAGATAAAGTAGGAGTCCTGTGGATATACACTATGTGAGTTCCAGACCATTATCTTGTCTAACTAGTCTGGAGGTGAAGTATTTTATTACAAATATGGAAACTCTGCCACTTTTAGTGCCTTCATCTGGTGTAGTGGGTCTGAACATGTGGTAGGCATTGAAACTATGCAATGATGTGGTGCTCTTAATGGTCTTGAATCATGTCTCCATGATGAAGCATATATCAACCTTTTCCAGGGTAAGGAGTACTTGTAGGACATGGAGTTTTTTTTAAGGGCCCTAGCATTAATCAGCAATGCCTTTATATTACATGGATTCTGTTTTGTTGTTCTGTTATGTTGGAAGCTTTTGAGGATTGATGTTGCTTAAAAAGGCACAAAGGAGTGGACAAAGTTTTAGCCAATATGCAAAAGCCTTGGAGGATAGGTGTAGGCCATCCCTGGCAATGCAGTTATGACTGTCAAGTCATCTCTTCCTAGGCTGATATATATTGGATCCCCATGAATGAGAATGGGAACTATGGCGATTATTGAAGTCAATAATCTTCTGTTCATGTTATGGCATCATTCTTGCTGCTGGTAAAATGCTGCTCAAAGCTAGGTTCATACCTATCTCAGACACACATTCAAACACATATTCTGAGAGCTCTATTATGTGTCTCTTCATATAGTCCAGTAAGATATGTCTAAAGTTATCTACATTCAAGTGCACTGTGACTGCATCACACACTTATGATGTAAACACTTGAGTGCATGTGTGATGTATCAAATCCTGGCACCTGATAGGCAACTGGCTGTGACCTTCTCCTTGCACAGTCTAGTGAGTAGTGCTTTGGTGTATCTTACAATGGAGTTACTTGTGATAAAGAGGATGTTGGATTGTGTAAAGTTTGCCCTATGGGCTTTTAAAGTGAGACATTGTAACTGTTAGATTTTTGTTTTCAATGGGGGATGATGCTTATATTCTGTTTGTGAGGTTGATAAGAGTATCTGTTTCTTAGGTTGCATTTAGGGCATCTTTGCTGTTTATATAGGTTACTTTTAAGAGACTTGGCATATGTAGGTCTATGTGTTTGGTCTGATCTGTGGCTGATATATTTAGTGTTGTGTTGTATTGTATGAGACTGATAACCTGCATGAGACAATTGCTACATTATCTCAAGATTCCTATTTCAACCAAGCTGAATACAGAAATGGTTGGAAAGCAGAGAGCCATGGTTTCAGGTGCTTACTAACATGACCTAAAGTGGGAGAAGTGTTATTAGGTTTGGAGTTGATTACAGTAGGTTCCATGATCCATCTGTCTTGTAGTGGAGGTAGTGCTGGTCTCAACACAGCTGTATGCAGTTAGGAATCAGTGCTCCTAACTCTTTCTCTCACCAGAAGCAAAAGAGTAGCAGACATCTCAAGCTGCATACTGAGAAATAGTATTAACCCAGATGTGTCTGGGTTAAGGGCACTTACTTCTCTAGGTAGATACCCTGGATAGAAATTACAGCAGCTGGATGCAGCAGAGATCTAAGATGCACAAAGGCCATGAAGTAGTTCTCACCAAAACTGTGACCAGACCACTCAATGAAGTCTCATACAAACTGCTCACCCATAAACCATTAGGAATCAATGTCCCTTAGTTCTTTCTCTCAAGAGAAGCACAGAAGTAGCATTAGATCCAAGATGGCTACTAAGAAGCAATTTTCAAGCTTTCCAGTGATTGATAATCACTAGAAAGGTGAGGAAATAATGTCTCTCTATTCCTTCTCTCACCAGCAGCAAAAAAGAAGCACTAATCCCAAGGTGATTCCTGAGAAGCAGTTCCCATGCTCTCTAGTGACTGGTAGCCTAGACCCAGATGTTACAGATTTTAAAAGTAAAATGGAAAAATGGTTTAAACCTCTGAATATTGCAGTACACACCAGGTGACTGGGATGAAATGAAACAGAGATACATGTGTTCCAATGGACATGAGGCTTTTGTGAGGTTTGTCACATATGGAAGTGGGTGCATTCATTGGGATGGTCCATTATGTGGTTCGCCTTGCATCCCAGTGTGTATACACAATGACAATCCAGGACTTAAAAAAGAAAACCCTTTTGATCACTGCCTGTATGTTGGTTGCACTGTAACTTTGTTTACTCCCATGGAAGGGAAGGAAGAAGTAATGCCTGCTAAAGCAGTGGCATTGATGGTCAGGAAGGATCTGTTCTACTACACAAAAACAACTTCCTGAATGCCAATGAGCTGAAAGGATGACAAAACACCCAAATCATGGATGGATGAACAAATGAACTTCATTATTATTATTATTATTATTATTATTTATTTTTATTATCTTTTTTTGCAGGTGGGGTAAGCCATTCACACCCTGTGAACTTATATATACCAACTCCATGGTTGTACCAACTCAACAAAAAGAGAAATTTACGCAAATAAGTGAATTATTGACAGAGGGCACTCAGAAACCTTGGAAACTACACTGGCAATGATTTCCTATGGAAAACAGTGGTCAGAGTTATGTGTTTCTTCTTTTTTTCTTCGTGCTACTCACACTCGAGTAATTTCACCTCAAACAACCATAGAGGAGCCGGTTCCCTATTATATGATGGAAAACGCATTCTTTCGAATGTGTCTTGATCGAACTTGAAAGCACGAAATGGCAAAATACAGAAACGGCATATAAGCGAATTCTTTCCCTGGGAAAGAAATCGCTTGGCCGCCTTCATCATTTTGCCATTTTCGTCACTGTAGTGCCATCCTGGAACTGGTATATTTAAGTAGTGGGTGTGTGGGGGCTGTGGGAGGTGAAGCCCCCCACTTTATGTAATGTCTTAAAGTTTTTTTTTTTTTTTTTTGGAACAACGATTTTTTTTTCTGGGAAAAAAATTGCTGTTCTAAGTGTTTGGAACTGTAAACTTTTGCTTACATGGGGTCGATAAATCAGCGTTCACTTTTTTAAGCATTCACTGACTTACTATAGACCTGGGGAGCCTAGAAAGTCCTTCCATGTAATCTGTATTAGTGTAGTAGTCCTGGCCATTTTATTGTTTTTCATTTTCAGCGTTTCTATTTTTAAACTTCTCATGCTGACAATTGAGCCCTTTCCTGTCAGATTAATGCCCATTCATCCTATCTGAGTGGGGGGCTCCCAGAGTGAGCTATCCAGAAATGCTTTATTCAGGCACACATCTGGGAATATGTTGCTCTTCCCAAGGTTTGCTATGCCTTAACCCATTATTAATTTATATGACTTATTTTATTTAATTTCTGTTTTTTACCTCCAGCGGGCAACACAGCAAAGGGAGCTGTTGTGTATGAAGACCCTAAATCCTATCCCTGGACATTGACTTGGGCATCAACATCACTGTGGTGCTACCTATCCCTCTATATCAGTGCACATACACTCCTTCTTATGGCTGACAAGGGCTGCTGTCACCACCCTTGGTGTCCATGTCCACACCTGCCCTGCACCAGCCCCCTACTCATTGCTCTCTCCTTTGATATCCAATGGTAGTTGCATCAGAACTGGTGGCATGACTTGACCAGGACCAACCACCTATTCCACTTATGGGCATGCACCCACTGCCCCAGCTCCACCATCAAGCACACAAACCACTAATTCACTACAGGTCACCTGAGTCATACTCAATGCTTTTTGCCCTCTATGCCACTGACAGGCTGAGTGTTTACCATTTTTATACAACATCCACACTGCAGTCTTAGAGTCTGTCAAACCTTCTATATAGATACAATAAAACAAGTCATGTAAAGTAACTATGTATAGATAAAAGTATGCTTACAATATACACCAACATAACATGTATTGGCTTTAAACATTTTTGTGTCCCAGTATTCATTCATTACATAGATGTACAGCTGCTATTCTGTTTAATAAATATTTTTTTCTAAACCTCTTGAATAACAATGTTACACTATCCCATTTTCCCCATGGGATGGATGAAATAAATGGGTTACTAGAGGACACATATTTCAAATTTCTATGTACACTAACTTCGGATATTTACTTTTTACTATTATTTTACATTTATCTTATACATAGTGATATAAGTTTTTGATATATTGTTAGTTCATATGAGTCATTTTAGTCTATTTTTTATTTTGTATCAAAAACTAAGCAATGTTAAATATGGTTTACTGTCAAAATCTCACGCGGTAGTTACGCAAAACTTGGAAGGTCAAAACTCAGTTTCAAGTTTTATAAACATCAATTCATAAAATTTCAAATCCTCAACAATGAATGCTAGTGTATGAATGCTAGTGTGCATTCGCTGTTGTGAATTCAGCATTCTGACTGAAGATCAGACTCAGTGGGGATTGGGAAATTTATCCTTTTCCTCACTGTAGTGTGATCTCAGAGTTTGTATATATAATTAGCAGGAGGTGTGGGGAGTGCAGCCCCCCACATGGGGGGGGTGCATGGGGGCTTGCCCCCATGCAAAACATTAGTAGGAAATCAGTCCATGTAAGTTGGGTAATGTTAATAATGTCGACATTTGAATTATTGACTGCTTTCATTGTTTTGAATGGATGATGTTTGGATTTTACAATGCTTTTTTTTTTGGGCAGATAATCACTCGCACAACTGTGTTTTGACATTTTGATAGTAAATCATTAAATACATGTATGAAGCATTTATGTGAATGCTATAAAAAATGCCACCGAAACTCATATTCTGGGCAACCTTATTTATTTTATAATTAAATATTTATAATATGTCTATTAGTTTGATGAGCATTCAAACCATGAGCTATGTTTTAAAGTTTTAAAGTTTTACATGCATAGTATAATCTTGTGAAACTAATTCAAATAATGTCTTACCTTTCATCGAATGACATTGATTCTGCATACCTTATTTTTTATATTGATTGCTGTATTGGTGTATACGAATGTTATAAGAATATTTTATATTAAAAATTCTAATAAGGAGTCAACTGTATTATCCACAAAAACAGGTTTGATTTAGCAGCCTCTGATAAGCTTGGTACTGCATGTAAAATATAAGTCAAATAAATGTTACTTTAAAATCACTTACAGATCCTCATAACATGCCTACCATATGTGTTATAGAGTTTGAATGTATCAGTCAAGTCTTTCTCAGTAATTGTATTTGGCCCGTATGTAAGACATAATTCCCAACAGGGTGTGTGTCATTGTGTAAATAATGCCCACCCAAATAATACACACCCTGCTGGTCATTATTGTGCTCAGAGAATGGGCTATGTATTAAATTGCTTTGTCTTTGTTTGTTGTTTTTTTAAATAAATATATATGTATATATTTTAATAATTTTGATGTAAAATAGTTTCTCTAGCTTTCAAACTTGCTGTAGCATATGCTGGCAAATCATTGGGGGTTGAAGTCACTAAATAATGTTACATTTGAGTTTCAGACTTTATCATAGGCCTCAACTAATAAAGGACAAATCAGGGACAACTTGCAACAGAATCTGGGACAAACCCAGCAGTAATCAGGGGCAATATTAATATTAGTACCATTAATATGAGACATTGACAGAATAAGAGAATGTGAATTAATACACATTTTTCTGAAGTAAAAAGTTTAGAATTCTATTTATTGGCATTGTTTATTAAATGTCACTCACCACCTTTTGTTCAAAAGCCCCCATTTTTATGAGGTATTAAGGGAAAGAGAGCTTAAATTTGAGTCAAAATGCTATTATAGCAACTTTTTAATTTTATATGAGTGATATTTAAAGTCTGTCGATATTTTTGAGCCTTTCTTCCCCACATTTCTTTAGGCTTTATCCAGATTTGTTGAGCTAAGAGGTTGAGAGATATGCATACCTCTTATTTGAAAGATTTGCATCCGCTGCTGGATCAGTCTCACTCCCATTCTGTCTCTCACACACATACACACACACACACACACACACACACACACACACACACACACACACACACACACACACACACACACACACACACACACACACACACTTCTCCTTTCATGTATGCAAGCACCGATTGACTTACACATGCAGACAGAAACATAAATACACACACACACACACACACACACACACACACACACACACACACACACACACACACACACACACACACACACACATTCTTTTTTTTTTAATTTTCTTTTTTTTCCAATTTTATATTAACTAAGCAGGAAAAAGTGCTGCTTAGTGAATGTAAAATAATGGCAGCCATTATCACCATTACAGTTCGAGCTCCACTGCAGCTTAATAGGCTACCATGAAGAGGCAGATGTATTTTAAAGTGGGCATTACCTGTACATTAACACCCTGCTCGAGAATGTTCGTTGTCTAGTCAGAGTGGTGATGTAGAGGTCACCCATTCTCTAAAAAAGATGAAGCCAGGCTGTTAAATTTCATTATGATAGATTTACTTTAGAGTCAGGCTAGCTCTACATACTCAGTTTTTCTACAGGGGATGGACAATACATACTATCTCAAACTCATCTCACTGCAGACTTCAGTCTTTAATATACATTTAATATTTTACACATTCCAAAATATATTATTTGCATCTTCTAAATGCAATCCTAATGTGCTAAAAATTATAGTATGTTGTTGGTATTAGTAATAAGTTATGTACAGTTTGTGTATATGAGTTATTCTGTTCCAAGAATGTAAGTACCATTCTACAAGATACCCCTGCACATAGGCAGGATGTTTCTCTTATACCCAGGTATGAGAAATGATTCTATCCAGATTGCATGTAATAAAATGTAAGCAGCTAGCCACCTGGTGGTATGAGTATTGTGTCTGGATGATTCTCACTGTTAAAGTCACACCCAAAACCCATGAGCAAAAAATATGATAAATGGGGATGTAGATGGATGGATGGATGGATTTACAGTATGCAAAATGGATTCATTATGCATTAACTCTTGATTATAATGTAAGATATATATATATATATATATATATATATATATATATATATATACTACGTAAAATAAGTAATTTGCACTTACATGGTTGAATAATAAAGACGATATTTTCAGTGAGTATCAGTGGCTAACTTGAAAGTGCATTGTTACATGAGAGATTGAGTAAACCTAATAAGATTCTCATTTTTTATGATTATACTAAAATGTTTACACATTTATTAAGCAGGTAAGCCCACTGGATACAAATGTTCCTTTTCAGGGATGACACTGAAGCAGCGTCTGGTTAAGTGACTTGCTCAAAGTCACACAGTTGAAAAACAGTTTCAGAAAGACACAAACCCTGTACCTTTGACTACATGAAGTAGCTCATTACCAGCTCAGAGGCTTGACACTTTTTGCAGACTGTCGTGTTTGTGAAATTTTAAATGACTTCCTAACAGATTTTCCTGTTTGTGAAAAATAAGCAATGCGCAATACAGAGGACCTGTTGGACATTAAAAAAATACCAGAACAAAAAGTATGACACAAATTTCCTTGACTGTTTTTTTTTCTGTGAAAGCCCAAACCTTGCTTCATGCTCCTCTGCATTCTCACTTTAATTTAATTCATTCTGAGTTTGCTGCATCACAGGTGAGAAGAAAAAAAGTTCTTGAGTCAGTCCTCCCTGTTTCAAGTCTGACTACCAGTCTGCCTTATTATTTAAGTTGTTGCCTAATGCTGGAAAATATTTAATATTCAATGCTTACATCAGATTTTAATTGATAATGCTGTTAAGCTGTTTAGAAGATCATACAGAATAACAGCTGCATAAATATTACAAGAAATGCATTATATTGAGACCAATGCCACCTATTTATTCCTCCAGCTAGCTTGCATTCTGTATGGTGGTGCAAGTACCCGACTGACTCTTTTAATATAGTTAATTCTGAGTATAAATATTGGTAATCTCCAAGTGAAGTACCTCACACTCAGTTTTGCGCAGCTTTGGGCGTGGAGTGGGCGTAACGTACATGATTGGCAGGGTGAGCAAAACAACAAAATAACAGTGGCTGTATGAATGACCATGGAGCATCCGTAAAGTGATAAGTTACTGGTGTAGAAGTATGTACCAAGTTCACAAAAGTACATGATTGGCAGGATGAACAAAACAACAAAATAACAGTGGCTAAGTTACTGGTACCAAGTTCACAAAAGTTCAGTAAAATGTATCATGCAGCATCGGTAATTTTATTAATTAATTAATTAATTCAACACCACATAGTTCTGCACATGCAGCATCGGTTCAAAGTTCAAAACCGATGGTCCCTCCTTATCAGTAAATCAGAGTATGCTAAAACCATAATATACCATAATACACCAACATATAACAAAACAACAAAATAACAGTGGAACTACCATGGTGCTGAAGTCCGTACCAAGTTTAACTGATATGGTTTTATGACATATTTGTGTGCATTTTTATGACTGGACCCTATTTGCAATGGTTTTCATGAATTCTGTTTGTGCATTTGTAGGATTTGACTATATTTGCAATGTTTCTCCTGAATAAAGTTACCGCTACGGTGCAAGGAATTCTATGTGTGCATTTTTTTCTGTAAAATGCTTCTGCAAAATTGCTGTAAAATATGGTTTCATATTAACGCTACGATCCAATGTTTTTCCTGAATAAAGTTACCGCTACGGTGCAAGGAATTCTATATGTGCATTTGTTTCTGTAAAATGCTTCTGTAAAATTGCTGTAAAATATGGTTTCATATTAACGCTACGATCCAAAATATTGTTGTACGCTTGATTAAACTAACAGTAAGGCAGGAGCCAAATAAATATTCATGCGTGCTTGGCCACAAGACGTGTTCGGGGCGGGATTTGCTACTGCGCATCCTGCGAGGTACTACACTTGGAGATTACCTAAATATCTATAAGAATCACAGTTGTTTAAATCTTATCAGAGACTACCCAAATCAGGAATAAGGCTCTATTAATAATTTATGCTACAATGTCTTTTAGTAATATTTAGGATTGCACTATTAAAGCATTCTTGTATTCAAATTTTATTACATATTTATAAAGGTAACGTGCACAATATGTAACTATCATAATTAAAAAAGATACATTTGAAAGCATCATTATAGATCAGTAATGCACATAAAAGACCAAGTAGATTATTAAATGTTCATAACTAATAATACAATATCATATATTTATTGAACATAATGCTCAACATCTAAGCTCTCCAGCTATGACAGAACTCAGATCTCAACATCTAAGTTCATAGGTTTATAGGTTCATAGCTAGGTACTAGGCTATAGGTCCAAAGGCCTAAGTAAGCCTTGCCAATAAGGTTCCCTGGCTTATGCCACCCACGAAAGTTAATTTCCTGTGCCCCTGTCGAGCAGAGCCACAGAAGTGATCCCTGGGGTGTATTTCCTATTTCCAATCTACTCATCAAGATTCTTTTTGAAGAGTGCTAATGAGGAATCATGAGAAATTAGTAATCATGGAATGTAATAATTGCTGCAATGGTATATTACAACCCCTCCCACCAGAACATGGAGCAAAATCAAACTTAATTTTCGCAATACATTTTAAAATTTTCCTAGCTTCTATAATTGACTCCCACTGCATTAAATGATGATGTGAACCTAAAATGACCTCATTCTTAACTTCTTCCATTTTCTTACAACACTCAAAAGCTGATGCCCTGACCACTTCCTCTTGTCCTCTTACTTGTCATAGGTTAGTACTAGGATAACTGCCCTTGCGAGCCATTTTAACCCTAGTCAGTTATCCCTTGTGAGACTCAAATCCTGTACTTTGTGTTTGTAAGGCAAACACCTTAACCATTAGGCCACCCTCCCAACCCCACTAGTTCAGTCTTCACCTTATCTTCTTCTGCTCTCTCGTCATCTTCTGCATTCACAATCCTTTATATACTTTCTGATTTCATTGCCTCTACCTTTGTACCCCCCTTTTTTACATTGCCTTCTTTCCCTCTTCTTCTGAATATTTTCTCTCAGTATTATCTGATAAATGCTTACATTATTATTAGCAATGTGTCTACTACTTAGTTTTGTGTGTATGTAAGTGCTCTTTTCAGTAGTAGAATGATAATTATTGTTTTTTCCACTGTATGTTTGTTACTTATATTATTACAGTGTGTATATTTTATATTATTATTGCTATTCATTGAGCTTTATTCCCCGGGACTCTTCTAAACAGGAGCTTCTTCTGACCAGACTATCCTGGCTAACAAACCAAAATAAATACATAAAAATATAAACATATAATAAATAAATAAACATAGCTCACACATTTCCAATAGAACACAAGCTTGGAAAGAACATTTACCAAAACATTGCAGATGACTAGACATGTACCATAGATGGACAAACTCCACTACATCTTTCAGACAATTATGGTATATACATATACTATAAACAAGTAACATTATATGTAAATCAGCATGCTGAAATATCACATCAATCTCTATTGCACAGAAATTATATCAGTATAAACAGCTGAAAATTAAATTACTTTTACTTTTTATTTATAGCTTCTAGTCCCTATCACTACAGTCTTATCAGTATAATTCCAAGAATCCCCTAAAGTATGAAGTCTTTTAGTTTTCTGTTTCTCTGTGACCATTTTATTTGCTACTGAAATAACTAACATAAACAACTTATCATTTCTGTCCATAGGAGTGTGTTGTGATACATTATTTATGTAAAGATCTACAAAGAGTTAATGCACTTGTCATTAAACAGTCTGATACAACAACAATTCATCTGCAACCAGAAAGTCTCTAATATTGGATATGTATTTATTATGCATGTCCATGTACCTATTTCTTTTGTTTGACATTTTTAGCACATATTTGACACATACTTTGATGAAACCTAGTTAAATTATAAGGTATAAAAAACAACTGATGGAAACAAGTCTAAAGTTTCCATTTAGGAGTTGAACTAGTAATAAATGGTTGAAGTATAAAAAGGGCTGCTGCTGGTGGTAATCTTAGATGGCCATTTTTGTCTTTGGAAGTAGCCCTTTCTGACTAAGCGACAGGCCTTCCTCAGTGATTCTGCACATTCTATAAAATCACTGTCATGAGCTGTCTCTATAGTCATGCTCAATGCTAATTAGGCATTCAGGGGGAAAGACCTATGGTAATTAGCCATGCACTCTATTCAGAAATGCCTATGTTAAAAAATGTACACAGATTGCATAAATTAACATGTCCAGTCATGTTAATGAACTTCCAAAAAGATGTAGTCCATCATAGCAGTCAACAAGGAGACCACTCTGTGGAAAGGTAGTGGAGGGGGATGGCAGTGTGAGTGTGTGTGTGTGTGTGTGTGTGTGTGTGTGTGTGTGTGTGTGTGTGTGAGTGCATGTGTATACATGTGTGTGTATGCATGTGCATGCGCATGTGTGTCTGAGTATTTTGGAGATTCTACATTAATGAGTTGTTTGTCTTTCGGCTTTTCCCGGTTAGGGGTCGCCACAGCAGAACTCTGGTCCGCTAATGATAGGCAGTAGATTTTTATGGTGCCAAGTTGCCAACTCAAAGCCCAACCTTAAATGAAGGCACGCCCATTCATGCATGTCTTTTGGAACGCCACTCGACTGCAGGGAAGACATGCAGACTCCACACAGAAGGTACTCCCCGCACTCCAGCCGAGAATCGAACGGGAGAACCTCTTGCAGTGAGACAACAATGCTACCGCTGCACCACCACAGATCTCTATTCTACATTAATGAGTACATCCTGAAATACTGGGGGGGATGCAAGATATTAGAGACAGTTTTTAATATTACTTTAGTCACTTAAAAATTTAATAGAACAAAAGTTTTGCAACCTGAAAGATGTAAGACTTATGAAGGAGAAAACTAGACACAAAGGACAGTTTTTATATATTACACTAAACCATTTAACAAAGATAATAGAACAATAGGCAATAAAAAATATTCCTGTATCCTTGCCACAGAAATTATGCCATTAACAGGGCAGAGTTTTAATGTTCTGCACTACACAAGGGACACTCTTAAAAAATAAATATTACCCTACATACATTTAAAGGCAATGGAGTAAAAGAACTTTCAACCATGTAACACCCTTGGTACAGAAAATAGCTCATTAACAATGTTGAGTTTTAGCCCTCTATGCTAAGTGGGGACTTATAAAAGTAAAAAGGTCTTGCATCCTGATGCATTTTCTGAACAATTTTGACTGATTATAATAGTTGGTGGGTTATGAAGGACAGAGCAGGAATGCAAGGCAAAGCTGATGACATTATGTGAAAATGAGGGTCAGTTGAAAGGCATGGGGGTATCCATGAGGAGGGGTCCTGCAAAACCTGTAAATGACCATGCTTAGGACTTCCAGACAAAGCTGGAAGGAACAGTAGATAACACCAGGGAAAATGTTTAAATATTACATTAAGTCACTTAAAAATTTTAAACAACAGCAGGTCTGGCATCATGATTCGGGTTCTGACTAATATGAAGATTGAAATTCTAATGTGTAGCATTACTGCCTTACTGCTATCATCAGTGATTTTTAAGGGGCAGTGAAAAAAACACATGAGGCTACATCAGGGACATTCTGTAATCTCAGGGGCAAGTAGGATGCATGGTGATGGGTGTGTGTGTGTGTGTGTGTGTGTGTGTGTGTGTGTGTGTGTGTGTGTGTGTGTGTGTGTGTGTGTGTATGTGCACATGAGAGGGGTGCTTGTGCCACCATGATGTATGGTGATTACCAGAGGAAAGTGCTGATCACCACATAATTCAGAGATACCGGAATTAGCCAATTATGATATCTTTTCTCAGTGCAGCTAAATGTGTCTCTGAACTGCATTTTCTGTGACAGTGGAAACATCTCCTCTGACTGTAGCTCTTAGTGCCCAGGGTGGATTTCTTAGTAATTTCTGGAAACATTAAACAAATGTTATTTTCATGTCTTACAGAAATTTGTTTTAACGCTGTGATTAACAGGAGTTCTTTAATGAAGATAAAGAAAGGGAACCTCTTTCATTTTAACAAAGGTAAAGAAAGGGAAACTATTTTTCTGATATTTCAAAACCATTCTGTCTGTTAAGTATTTTACTGGAATTATTAAAATTAAAGCAGTCCAATTATTTATCTAAACAGAAAAAAAAGAAAGTGAGTATAATAAGTGGTGTTTAGCTTGTAATAGAATTACCTGACTAACAGATAATTCTTTACAAGTATCATCAATGAATATTGGATATTTATGGAGGGACACTGATAACAATGGCTATCTGTTTGGTTATAGAGGCGAATGTTTTATCCCCATATGCAACTAGTATAGAGATCAGAGTTCTTCCATGTGACAGCAGCCTGAGCTTGAGTTCTAGAGAAGGATTGGATTGCTTGATTTTGATTGGCTGGGTATTTGTGGGGACTTTGGCTGCATTTTGATTGGCCATCTTCTGCAGGGTCAGAGGCTTACAGGCTTTAAATACCAGGAGTTTGCACAGTTCAAGTGTTGCTTCACAGTCTTCATCTTATTAAGTATCAGACAAGAGAACCTACTCTACAACAGGTAAGGAAGCCTCTCATCTTTGTTCTATATGATATAAATCCCATTGCCTTTGTTTTCACAACATTTTTGTACCACTGTGGCTGATTTTACACTGCCTTATTTCATACAGGGAAAACTAAAGTTATGTCATCACCATAACACTATCCATATTGTCTTTCTTTGTCTGGTTCAGCCTCTGGGTTATTGAATCTGTCTCAGATTTGAGACCAGCCATTTCTCAAAGACTGCAGCTTGCAAGACCCTCCTCCCCTTTCCACAATCGCTCACTCCCCTAAGATTACCCCAGATCACATTTGTTCCTCTTTGTTTAAACGTATGCTAGACACCAGCCAAAAGAGAAAAATAACCTCTACGACTTGATAATCTTACGGTTAAAGACTCACCATACAGGTGGGGGCAGGAAGGAAAGAAAGTTTTTATTTATTTTATTTTATTTATTTTACATTTGTTTACTGGGAAAGTTCAACTGGATGAGTAGTCCTTTATTAGAAGAGGCCTGGGGAGAAAAGCATCACATTTTACAGAAACAGCAAACAAAAAAACAGTACATCTAGTATTTCATGGTACAATGTATGCAAAGAATATTTAAGTAGAGCTATATCAAGCTGAATCAAATGGAGAAAGACAACATGGATCTACCATTATGGTGAGTACATAGCTTTCATATCTGATGCCTTTTCCATCTGGGTTTAACCATGGGACAGAGTCCCCAACTATGTAATACCTCTGGAGGTTCTATGGAAGGACATTGGGCAATACAGTGGAACCAAATGAAGCTCTGGACCTAGACTGAATGTCTAGCTTGTAGTGAGACACAAGTGTGTGAGGACCTACCCAAGTAGTACAGTAGCTTCACACACATCACCTAAAGATGCTTTGGGAAAAAACAAAAGCCATCAAAGTAGCCATTACTCTGGTGGAATGACCTTTTGCTTTGCAATGCAACTCTCAAAGTATACATAAATGAAATACAGTTTGACAGCCACTTGGATGGCATAACTTTAGAAGCAGGTTTATCTAATCTAGACTTTGAAAAGGAAACAAACAACTGGTCAGTCATTCTGAAAGACATTGTCCTATCTAAATAGAATCTCGCTTGTCTATGTATATCCAGACAATGCAACAAGTATTCACCCTTTTTTAGATAAATTGGGAAAAATACTGGAAGGTTAATAGACAGGTTCAAGTTATTTTCAGCAGCCATCTTTGGATGAATTGAAGGGTCTGTGCAAAGAGACACCCTGTCTTTATGGACAATATGGGGAAATTGCATAAAAAGCCTATAATTCGGACACATGTCTTGCAGAAATAACAATCACCAGGAACAACATCTTTCAAGATAAAAGCTTCAAATCCAAGGTCACAGAAGGCTCAAAAGTTGGGCCTGCAAGGATCTACAGCCCAAAGGGTAAATCCTAGGGAGTAACAGAGTCCCAGACATGAGGGCACAATAGAAATATATCTTTGAGAAAAACTTTGTAGATTTTCAAGGCAGTCAAAGAGTGAAAAATACAGTATCCCTGCCAAATTGGAAATCACATATGGCTGCCAATTGCACCTTAATCATGCAATAACTGGAACCTGCAATAGACAAGTCAGCAAGAAAGACTAGAACTACCTCCAAGGGAGATAAAAAGTGGTCCAAGCTCTGATATTCAGCCCAGATTGTGAAATGTTTCCACTTACTAGTAGAAACATTACTAATTAGTAGACATCTTCTGGGAAAAGAAAAAGATATGTACAATTCTGTCGGAAAGCTTGATATTTCTGGCTATCAAGGAACTGGAGAAACTGGTTAGTTAATTTGAGAGTCTGAAGGTTGGGTGGGTCCTGGCATGCCAGACAGGAAATGAGATATGGAATGGGATCCAACATCCAGGGCATGTATCTTAGAAGAGGTCACAGGAAGAGGGAAGCACACCTCATGAGACCAAAATGAAGATCATGATCACAGTTGGTCTGCAGTGGGCTGCCATCTAAAGGAACTTGATTGCTAGGGGAACTGGTGGATATGCAAACAGGGGACCCAGGGGGCAAGCATACAGGAGAACATTTCCTGGTAACTGTCCCTGAGGATGGAGTAAAGGGTAATAGCTGCTGCAGTTGGTGTTAGAGGAGAAAACAAATAAGTCACAACACACAGTGCCCCAGCCCCAGAAAAATGATTTGCCTTCCATTGTATTTAGAGACCACTCATAAGGAAGAATATTCCTGCTAAAACTGGCTACCAGAATGCTGGTTTTCCCCAGGATGTGCTTTGCAATTAGAAACCACTGAGATCATATCCCTCAGCTGTGCAGATTTTAGAAGAATGTCCAGATTTTTACCTCATATTTTTGATCTGTTCCTCATAAAAGTTACAGTTTTCTGGCAAATCACTGATGCCTGAGATCAATAAATATTGACATACATCTCTGCTAAAGACTTCATATCCTTCAGAAAAAGCATGTTAACACAGATCCTGTTATTCTAGCAACATTCTAAGTTTATAAGAGCCAATATCTAAAATCTGTTCTTATTTTTGGGCCTTTGTCCTCTCATTATTTTGGGTTTTGTCTGGATTTGTTTGTGCTAAGAGGCTGAGAGGTATGGCTAAGATGAAATATCCCATTATCAAACCCTAATGGCCACTCAACATTGGGGAAAGATTGGGTTCTCTCCATTTGTTCAGATACCAAACAACAGACATATTGTCTGCTTTTATCAAAATCACACCACTCGGGAGAGCTTTCTGGAAAGCCTGCACCACAAGGAGGACAGCTCTTTTCTCCAAATCATTGCATTGCAAGAGTCCATTGCAGAGTTCTCATGTGGTTCCTCACTAGAGGGATCAGACTGATGGAAGTTGCCATGTGATCCAAAAGTTTCAGAAGACCAGCTGCTGGTGGTTTTCATAAGAAAGCAAAGAGACTGTATAAGATCAAAATATGGCTACTCTGGAAGTTGAAAGTCTGACAATTTTAGGATACAGTATCTAAATGTCAGCCTATAAATACCAGTGTCTGGATGGGGTGCAGGCTTGATTGATGATAAATGACTGTGATCCGCAAGGAACCACATAGCTGGAGTAAGGTATCCATGTTTGTGATTAGGGATGCTTTCATGGGGATAGTGAGGAGCCAATTGCCCAGTTAAAGGAAGACCGCAAACCCCTGCAGCTGGAGCCAGGCGTCTATGACTGCCATACACTTGTTGAACACAGTAGTAAGACTAAATGGCAGTGCCCTGAATTGGTAATGATCAGCTCCCAGTCAGAAAAGCAGGAACCTTCTGGACTGCCTCTCTATCTTTATAAGATGGTAGGTGTCCTTGAGGTCTTTTGAGCATATCCAGTCATCCTTCCTCAGCAGAGGTAGAATGGACTGCATCATGACCATTCAGAATTTGGTCTGTTTTACAAAAGGGTTTACTTTGCTCAAATCCAAGACTGGCCTGTAGTGCTAGTTTTTCTTTGGTACCAAAAAATGCTTTGACTGTTTCTAACATGACTAATTCTTCTCAAACTGCCTCAATACATGATTTAACATCTTTGGCTGGCACTTCTAGCACTATTACAGCTTTTATTCCTTGTGGGCAATGCAGTACACATGCTACACAGCTCTACAGCAGCACCTGTGTTAAGGGACTGGTTATCTGCATCCATTAACCTGAATCACAGTCATTCAGCTAGAACTCATGCTGTTAACACCAATTTAGATTCCCTATTTGAAGAATTTGACTATTACCTTTCTATTCTAAAATTAAACGTCTACAATCGGACAATGCTTACTTTCTTTAAAGGGTTACGCATATGGTGTTACCCTAATGGTTTACAGGCTGGTTCTTCTCTTTTCAATGAATTGACTGCCTTGTTTGATCAACATGTAATTGAATATATGAATGTCATAGTTAAGCATAATGAAGCACTTATTAATGAATTAATTGAAACTGTTACTGACTTGGATAACAACATTTGTAGCCACATTCAATACAATGATTTTAAATATGAGCATGTACGTATTTTTAAAAGTATTGTTGAATTGTCTTCTAATATTAAGACACGTAAAGTAAAAAAAATAATCAGAGACAAAACTGATTATGGAAAGGGTGTAGCATATCCTAATCCCCCACCTTCACAGGAATGGGGCAGTAAATTTGTTGCTCATAATGAGACTTTTGCTAATAATTCTCAAGCCCACTTTCCTAACAACAATTCAGAGGAAGTTTTTTTTTAAAATAAGTGGAGTTTCCTCCCTTGAGATGCTCGGAGCATCTAAAGAACAGAGTCTCCCCACAGGACAATCACTGGGTAGACAGTTACATACCTTCTCACCACCCCAACAACCAGTGGGGGGAGAGGAGGGAAATCCAACAGGAGAGGGAGGAACTTTTACAACCGTACAGTGAACAACAGGAATTAATTGATTTTAACTTCCTTAGGCATAATGGTGTGTTAGTTATTGACCCCATAGCTACCAACCATGATCATGTTCTACATCCCTGCAACATTATTACTAATTCCTTAGGTGATTTTAAGCTCTACAATTTTTCCAGTGTTTGTAGGAATATCGCCCACTGTGATATTTTTGCAAAGGGCTTCACTTTTGTACCTCATCAAAGCTTCAATGTGGCCAACACCTTAATGGATTTAAAACTTTAGACCTGCAAGTTGAACCTTAAAGTTTTGTTTCAGAATTCCTTTTTCCAATCAGTTTAACTCCCTGACCATTTCTAGCACCTACAACCTCCCACTACACCCTATGATTTCACTATTTGAAAGAATTTGGGAATTGGACATTCACAACCTTTCCTCTAGACATAGAAGGAACAATGTATTTAATACTAAGGAAAGTTCAACCATCAATGAAATAAAGGGCGTTTTAGATAAAATCAAAACCATGAAACCAGATAAAGAGGGAGGTGTGGTTTTAATGGATTTAAATGACTACAACAACAAGATGTTGTTGAGTCTTTCAGCTTTTCCCAGTTAGGGGTCGCCACAGCGGAACTCCGGTCCACTAATGATTGGTAGTTAATTTTTACGTGCCGAGTTACCAGCCCTGATGCACAACCTTCAACGAAGGTACACCCATTTACGCATGTCTTCACGTAGAAGATGCTCTAGTTGAGAATCGAACCGGACAGCGTCTTACTGTGACGCGACAATGCTACCGCAGTGCCACCACTGCAGGTACTACAACAGCAACAAGATGTTATTTATTTTAAATAGTAAAGCTTATGTGAGATCTTCTATTAAAGAATTGAATGTTGCTTACACAAAAATAAGAAATGAATTACAGGATCTTTTTATTGAAGGCTCCATATCCATTGAAGTTTTAAACTACCTTTCAGTTTTACATCCCAAAGTGTCAGTAATGTTTGGACTACCCAAACTACACAAGAATTTATTACGACCACCCATGCGCCCCATAGTAGATGCCAAAGGATCCATCACACATCCCCTGGCTAAACACCTAGATCACAAGTTGAAACATTTGGTCTATAACAAAACTCACAATTTCAAAGATTCCTGGAGTTTTTTTTGGAATCTGTCAATAAAATACCCTTTAAGGACACATATGTTTTCCTAACCACTGACATAAAAGATCTTTACTCAGTGATTCCTCACAATACTGGTCTTGAATGGTTTAGTGAGTTTCTTTGTGCTAAAAATGTGGACCATTTTGATGTATTGGTATATACCCATTTGATGGAAGTTGTGCTGAAGAACAATTTCTTTCTTTAAACAATGAGATTTTTTTGCAACAAGAAGGGGTGGCTATGGGTTCGGCCTGGGCGTGGGTTATATGCTAATATAGTTGTGACACAATGGGAGAAGACATTTTTATTTCCTTCCATGTTCTATAGTCATATTAAGTATTACACTCACTATCTTGATGATATATTTATTTTATGGGATGGACCTAATTTATTGATTAATGAATTCATGGCATATATTGATTCTAAAACTGAATTTTTTAAATTCACCCATACTTATGATTTAGATGAGATTCCTTTCCTTGACATTTTTTTATCTAAGGATTATCAGAATAAGAGATTCATATCCAAGATTTTTAGAAAGGAGACGTCCTCAAATTCCTTGCTTCATTATTCAATTACCCACCCATTGAAGCAAAAAAAAAAGCCATAGTGAAGGGGTAATTTGTCCATGCTGCACGGATGGTGTCAAACATGGATGATTTTTTGATCGACTGTGACACCCTTAAGAATATGTTTTTGAAAAGAGGGTACCCTACCAGATTTGTTATTGACATTTTACTTGAGGTTGCCAATAAAATGGAAAGGGCTTTTTATTTACCTCTGTTAACAGAATTTGAAGTACACCAGACCTCCAATATGACTACCACTACCCAGAGTAACATTCTCGACACTAAGGACTATAGGACCTCCTTGGTTACAGTCTTTTCATCCGATAGTTCCAAATTAAGACATATATTAATTAAGAACTGGTCTATCCTAAAGCAGGATAAGGCCATTAGACAATATATTGCTAAGACTCCAACTATAGTATATAAGAAGGGCAGGAATTTGAAGAATGTTTTTGAATCAAAACAGTGTGTCCAGAAATGCACAGCTGGTTATGTGGAATATGCCATTTCTGTAAGTTTATTAAAGAAGGGGATACCTTCACTATTAATAACACCAATATCAAGATCCATCATAGATACAACTGTAATTCTGAAAGAGTTATTTATTGTGCCGTGTGCAACCAATGTTGTTGTTATTATACTGGAAAAACTAATAGGAAGCTGAAAAATTGCATCTATGAACATCTTTATGAGATCAGAACAAAAAAGCTAACAAATGCCCTTAGTAAGCACATTCTTGACAATGAGGAACATATGTTTCATTTTTTTTGTCATTGACAATGTAAAAGTGGAGATTAGATGTGGAGCCTGATCAATTCTTTTAGAGAAAAGGGAGTTATATTGGCAGCTATATTTAGATGCAGACAACTGGCCAGGATTGAACGAAAATATTTCTATCAGCTCCCTACTAAAATTAAAAGCATTGGATAGATACATTCAAACAATATTTATATATTTACTTTTTTAGCAGATTGACTTTTAAACAATTGCATTTTTAATATTTTACATTTCACATGTATTTAATATCTTTGTATTTTTATATGCACACTTTTTTTTGCGCAGGTTATTCTTTTATCTTTTATATTTTCCTGATGTTTTTAATGTTGTGGCTTTAAGGGTGTGTGTTTTTTCTTAATCATTGATTATGACATATTTTTAAATGTCTTTATAAAGTGGACTTTACACGTTTTATTTATCTGCTGAAGTTCTAGTGATCTGGGACAAAAGCACTTATCATTTTTGCATGTGGATTTAATAAAGTGTGTTGTTGCACTTGGACTGCTTCTGCCTTCATTTAACAAGATTTTTTAAGTGAAGTGGGGTTTTCCTGCTTTCTGGTTTGTTCTTGGACTAGTTTTTATTTGTGCTGCAACCTTGAATAGAACCCAGTTTTGTTGATCTGGTGGGATCTCTTGAATGACTCAGTTTGCTAGCAGCTTCTGAATTTCTACTGCTGCCTGCTCTCTCTGATGGGGTGGAATGTATGTGAGATATTTGGGGTTGATACTTGTAATTTCTAAAAGTAGAATTGAATAGCCTCTGTATATAACTCTTAACACCCATGCATCCAAGGTGATGGCTTTCCAAGTTTCTGGGTGTAGAGCTAAGTGGCCCCTGTCTGTCTCCAGAGCAGGACATTCAGACAGTCCTTCAGGATAACAGAAAGAGCTTCCTGGAGAATGACCTATGAAATCTCTGGTTCTGTGGTTCTGTAGTCCACCCCTGCCATGAGGGTGGCATTCATAATGGTTACCCCTTGCAATGGGTTGAACCTTCAGAAGGAGCATCCTGGGAAGATTGCTGTTATTTCCTGAAGACAAGATGTTTGCCCCTCTTCTGATTCCTTAAGTAGATCCACTGAGGGGTAGCAGAACATACTGTTATGGCAGCATCTTTCTCTCTCTTCCTTGCTCCTGTTTAAAGTGTCTTTAATCTTAGATCCTATGAGTGAGGAGCCATCAAAGGAGGCATTGATAAAGGATGCTTTGAAGTGGTTTGCAAAGTTGGATAATCTCATCCAAGCATGGCGATGCATGGCAATGCCAGTGCCAGTGGCTCTGGTCATATTCAGGGGATGGATTGAGAAACTCTTCTCTGTAATGTCTATGACTTCATCCACACCTGGACCTTTTCTCCAGTGAAACCAGTCCTTGGTGGTGCAAGGATGTTATCTGGCTTCTTGGGATCAGCTCCACTGTATTGGGTTCCTTCCTTGCCTTCCAAGACACCAGGTCAATAAATGCTACCCAAGGGGGGGAACCACCCAGGTTGTGGACGAGCCCACTCCACAGGCCACCAGAAACACTGACTCCTCCAGAGAAGGAGCTTTGGTGGTCCTGCCCTCACACTAGTGAAGAAGCTCCAAAAGATTGCCAAAGGAGGCATCATCTCTCAGAGACTTGGGGGACTCAACTCCTTCTTCAAGGCAGTATCCTCCATAAGGGACTCCTCAGAAAAGTACACATCGTTCTTTTTGCACTGCCTTATACTGAACACTTTCTGCTCCAAAGGGTCTGGGGGAAGGGGAAGAGCTAGGGGCCCCAGAAAAGAGAATGGACTGGAGATCAGTGGGAGGGATCTGTCCCAGAACAGACTGATGGCTGGTAACACCATCTGTATTCAACCAGTTCTCCTTACAGGAGAAAAACCTCTGCATGACATCAAAGGTGGAGACAGAAGCTGGCCAAGAGCAGACACTCTGAGCAAAAGGGATAAACCCAAAACCGGATAGTTGAACCCAACCGAGAGATGCCAGCTTTCACATATCAACTCTGAGGCCCACTTGGATCTGACACAACCAGAGTTAAGGAGACCAAGGTCAGGGTTGAAGGCCAAATTAGCCACAGTTAGATCCAACTATACAGATGAGAACATTATTGGGCCTGATGACCTCAGAGCCATGAGGCCTGAGAGAGGAAGCCAAGACGATGGAGCCGAAGTTCCAGGAGAGAGCCTGGAACCAAAGGAATAAGGCTTAATTACATCTGTGCTTGCAAGAAGGATCTCATCTGTTGCTTCATATCAATAGCTTTTAGACTGTCCACTGACCTTGATGAACCAGTAGACAAAACCACCATCGAGGGCCTGGAGGTTCATTTGTGGAGCAAGGAATCCACCACTGAGGCCAAACTGGAGAAGCTCATACCCACAGTGTAGTGAGGAAGACTCCAGTGGTGGGGTGGATGGTAAAAAGGAGAAGCCACATGCCTTACAGAAGTCCCTTTCACCAAAATGGGGCTGGTGATACTGATAGCCAGAAAGGGAGACTTGCCTGATGCAGGCACCAAAGGTGATCAGCTACAAAGAGTTGGGGTGACACTGGTGTTGAGGCCACTGGGGAACCCAAAGGTGTTGGGACTTTTGTGTTTAGTAGACCAGATGGAGGCAGACCTGGTACGGTGCCCTTTAGTAGGTTTTGGGGTCCTTAGAAGAATGCCTTTACCCCTGATCTGACTTTTCCTTATTGGAGGAAACTGAAGAAGAAGAGGCACCAGCCAGTATGAGGGTCTTGAGGAATAAATTTCTTTTCATTGACAGCCCGAGAACCAAACTCCTCACAAATGATATAGGCAGACTCCACATGGGCAGTGCCTAGACAACAGACACAACAATCCTGGGCATCTTGTGAGGTGAACTTGTGCCCACATGCCACACATTTCTTGAATATTTTCAGATCCACTGCTGCAAAGCAAAAGAAAACACACTCTAAAGGCAAGGAAATCTGTCATTATAAGACACACTAAGCCCAAAAGGAATGCCTATCCTGACCAGCAATCTAATTTAACAAACTATCTGCACTTAACGAGACTACAAAGTAAGGGAAAAATGGAGAAGAAAACATGACAAAATCCTACACAGAAGGATGCACTCCAAAAGTTACATCATCGAGCTGCTATCCTGGAATGCTGGAAAACTAGATCTGGGATAATCTTAGGGGTGTGTAGGATTGTGAGTAGGGGAGGTGGAGCCTGGTGAGCTGAAGTTTTGTAGAAAAGGCCAACCCCAGATCCAAGAACCTGCAGACTGAGGCTAGATGAAAACGACAACATTGGATTCATTGCCTTTTATTAACATACTAACTGCACTTCTCATGAACACATTGCTGAAATTAGCACTTTTGGTCTCAGTTTGTGTTGCTGGCTTTAAATGGTATTGCACTTTTGCGCTTTCTTGGCATTGTACCGCTGTTCACTTTATATTTGCTGACTGTAGTGTTATTAAGTTAAATAATACAGCACATTTGCACCTTGTTGCTTTGGTACTGTTACTACTAACATTATCTAAGATAATACTGGAGTGTTGTCTGTTGCTCATACGAGGTATATAAAAACAAATGTCCTTATTACCTCATTATGTCATTATCTTATTAACTGACTGCACTTTTTGATCATTGATATTGTTGCAGCTCTGCTTGTTCTAATGACTATAGTTTTATGGTATTTAAAGATATTGCTCTACAGTGCCACAGCAGAGAGTACAAAGTTATCTTTGAGATGTACCTTTAACCCTTGACTGACTGCTATACTGTTACTGCAACTGAAACTACTCATTTTGATTATCTGCAGTTATTACAGTTACTGCATCAGGTAATCTGTTTAGTTGAATTTGTGTCTGTTACTGATTTCATTATTGACCCTACAGTCGGTCACTTTTTCAATTCTTTTTTTGCACATCATAACTACTGCAGTAGTCACAGCTTGTTCTTTTATCCTTCAGCCATATCTTGACAGAAATGTAATTTCAGAGCACTAAAAGCACTCCCTCTATTCCTGGATATAATGCCTATCACATCTTACTTGTCGAGGAGTATCGGTATTTGTCAAGTATAACAACTGAATACAGGGACAGGGCCTTGAGGCAGTCTGCACAGGATATGTTACTTATACCTTGTATTCTTTTAGTGAGGAATCTCTGTGGGTGTTTCAATTGTTGGATATGCCTGCTTAAGTACATACCAAAGGGGGCATTGTACTCAATGATAGGTCTGATGAATGCTGAATACAGTGGAACAATGATTTCTTTGGACCTAGCTGCCATACGTTTGCTTATAAGTTGTGCAAAATAGAATGATTTCCTCACTACTGCAGACACATGATGGTTAAATGCTAGATTATTGTCTCTGTGTGTCCCTAAGTCCCTGATTACTGGGTCACTTCTAAGCAGTGTGATGTCTAGATGATAGTTAACAGGGGTGATGACTTCTCGAAGGATATTATTATGCATTTCTTGGCCTTTACTTTTAGTTCATGGCTCTGATACTAGTTTGTCTGTGTCAGCCCTTCCTGGAGAACATTTGTGTTGGTGTGGGATTCAATGACAGCTCCTAATTTCCAATCATCTGAAAATTTAGTCAGCCAGAGGTCATTGACATTGGCCTTGACTTATTCATTGACTTTATTGATGTTATAGACCAAATTCCCTGGAGAACTAGTTATTTAACAGCAAGTGAAAAAATCTGATAATAAAGGCTCTTGTCATAGCTAAGAAATAGTTTAGAATGCAGTGCTGGATGGACTGCACACCATACTGAAGCTAGTAAAAATTATACTAGGCTAGATTCATTAATGCCTAGGCTAAGTGTGCAGTAAGTGTATGCTAAGTGTGAAATGAATGTACATGATCTGTATTCATCCCTACCACATTTTTTGTGCTTTCTAGTCACTCAGAAAGATTACACAAAGTGTGCATGCAGTCTACACTTTGTGGAAACCTTTAGGAACCCCCCTTGATATGAATGGCTGCAAGAAAATCAGTAGGAAAACTAAAATTAGGAGAAAGAAGGTGCAAGTTATGCTTGGGTTGTTTATTCACTCAGAATGGTGTATACTTAGTGTACGGTTAGGTGTTAATGACTCTCAGGGACCATCTTTAAAGAATTTTCAAACAGTAACTGTGGTGGCCTGAGCAATCACTTTGTGTCAATCAGCTTTGAACCTATATTTGTAACCTCCGTCGTATCTTATATTTGTAACCTCCATCGTATCTTATATTTGTAACCTCCATCGTATCTTATATTTGTAACCTCTGTCGTATCTTATATTTGTAACCTCCATCGTATCTTATATTTGTAACCTCCATCGTATCTTATTTGTAAACTCCATCGTATCTTATTTGTAAACTGTTCATGGTTCTCTACTGTACTTCAGAACAACTGCCCTGAAGGACTTAACTATTTTGGAAATGTCTGCAGGAACTGCAACAACAGCAAATTATTAAATAGGAAGAAAAGAACATATAAATGCTCCAGTTTTACCTAATGCAATGCAACAAGGTTAATGTCAACCTCATTCCAAAAGAGCTCATTATGCAATGAAAGGACACAAAGCTTCATTCCCTTACCATGAGCCTGGAAGAAAATAATAATATGCCTCTTACAACCCCATTCAAAAATAAAGGTGACATAAACAAGAACATTGTGTGCTAGAACAAAACAGCATCACCATAGCAGGGCAACCATTGAGAACTCACACCTCATACACGCCCATGTAAGGCTTCCTAATCACTTATCCTTTCTGATCATACACTGGGCAATTGGTTGCATAGAGCACCACCGATGCCTCTCTGGGACCTTCAGTGCAACTGCTTCCCTGGCTCAACCTGGAAATTAAGTGCTTTATACAGTGCCAATGAAGAGGATTGAGAGTGGATACTCCTCAAGGTTGAATCCATTTCGCAACTTTTATGCTTCCAATCTGCAGATGCATAACGATCACCTGCTCTGCATTTCACTGGCAGTTTCAGTCCTGCTACCTTTGTGGCTCAACTTGTAAATGAAGTGCACTGTAGAATATAAATGAACAGTTTGATGACATTGGTATGTCTTCTGGGAGGTTGAATGCTTTCTGTGAATTTTATGCTTCCAGTGTGCAAATGTGTAACAAATCACCTCCTTTGTACTTCACTGACAGCTTCACTGCTATTGATTCGATGGATCAACTTGTAAATAAAGGTCTTTGTAGAATGACAGTGAAGAGGGCAGTAGGTTCAATGTCTTGCAGAGTTGTACGGATGATGTTTTCATGAATGTACATTATAGTACAAGCACAGTGATCAGGCTCTTCTGATATCATAGTCATATATAAACATTATAGTATAGTATATACAGATATAGACATTTTTGGTTAATATACGTATATTGTTACTTTGTATATCCCATCTATCATGTTTGTTTTTTACCATTTTGACTTCAATTACTGGAAACTGATTATCCGTCTATGTCTCATATTCCCTTCTCTGTTGTCTTCCCCATCCCTAGTTGTATCACCACCTTCCTTTGAAGTCTTGTCTATGATGTATATTTGTGTGGCTCTACTTCCTGTACTCTCCTACCTTAAGCATACTTCCCTAACCACCTCCCACAAGTATCTTTTCTGCATATATATTTGTGAGTTAAAAAAACACATCAGCATATAACCAGTATGACCATCTGTACATGTGAATATGCACCAATAACCCTCACACCTCTCGCTCACTCGATGAGTTGTACTCCTACTTATACTTCAATGCAGCCACAACTTGGTCCAATGTGGTCTTTATGCAGGTGACTACCTGAAGGCATGAATAGGAATTGCTCATTCTGCACACCTGTATGGCCACATGTAGCTTTAATGAAACATGGGGTTCCACCTGCATGGCTAAATGCATTCTTAATGAACCATGGGGTTCATTCACACCTGCATGGCCACATACATCCTTAATGAACCACGGGGGTTCATTGTCCACTCATAGTAAACAGACCTGGATTAGATACAGTCATGGACACAACATTTCTGTATCATGGGTTTAGGTTTTCTAGGCTGGCTGTTGAAGATATTACATTTTAGTATTTGGAAAGATAAAAAGGAGAAACTGTTTAAAATTGCCATAAATCTTTTAGGACTAAGAGAAAAAGGAAGAAACAATTGCAATATTTAAGTAAAATGCATACTTTTTCATACAGTGCCTATGTTTATATAATTTACATGGCTTATCTATAACTTGTCAAGTTCCTACTGGACAATAAGTCAATCAATAAGTTCAGCTCCACTATCAATACTTTTGAGAGCAAAGCACTGCTGGTACAGCTTATATGTGCAGCAACAGTGATTGTTTCTTTAGGGATTTTCTTTTCTTTGTATTTGTGCAAGCACAGCATTATAATATATTGGGCTTGCCTCCCACATGGAGCCCAAAATACTTCATTTTTTTAAATTTTTTTTAGGTTGTCTGACAAGTTGCACTTCATGAGATGGGTACTCGTGTTGAAACTCATCAGCTCATAGCAGAAAATGCACAGCAGCTGCATATTTCACTAGCCACGTTCACTTTGACTAGGATCTTGCGATTTTGTTTGTACTTCATTGTGATGTATATAAATATGTGTATATTAAACATTCAAAAGGAAATATGTCTGAATAAGTCTCAGAAATAATAGAGAAAGAACTACTTGATTATGGATGCCTGTGTTTTTTGTATTTCAGCCAGGAGCATCTGCTTAGATGAAATGAAAATGTTCACATATTTTTTCACCATGGCAAATTAAAAGCAGCAAGCCTACATTCATTTTTGTATCAGGTAATCTCATTTGAATTTGAATATTGTAGTTAGTTTGAATTTTTCTTGCGATGTCACTGAGGTATTCAGAGATCATTCAATGGAAAACATTTCTAGCAGTTCATACAATCAAAGTCATTAAGTTTATTGTACTCTGCTGTATTACAATTACTTTATATCTGCTTTGAATAAAAATGGCAATTATTTTTCTAACTTCATTCCTTCCAAGATAGAGTGATCATTATTCATAAATTCATGTCAGGCTAAAGGCATACATAATAATAGCATTTGTGTACCAAACTCCCTGTAGCAGAGTGGATAAGAATTCAAAGCCATAGCTCATAAAGAGTATGTTAGAAGTAATCTGGTCATCCAATGTAAATTTCCCAGCCTGCAATGATTTCACAGAAAGTATCTCTTAATACAGAATTTGCATCAACAGATATTAACAGCGTGTGCTTAACATTACTTCTCTGAGACTTCCAGCAAAAGGTGAAACTGCAAGGAATATCTATCAGATACAATGCAGATGAACTCCTTAATGCATCAACTTGATCTCATAAAAGTTTGTTATTGTTAAACTTGCAGGGCAACAGAACCTCTGAAGAACAAATGCTAATGTTATTTATTCATCCATTTATTTATTTATTTATTTATTTTTGTATGTATGCATTGACATATGTATATTTTGTTTTTGTTTTGCATTATATAGCAGTTGAGAGTCAGAAAAAAGTGTGCAGTTCCTTATTTATTTGCATTTTTTTTAACTGATGCATGTTGGACTAATCTAAGTATAACTCTATATACCTGCACAACAGGAGAAAAGCTCCATCAGTTAGCAATACATTAAATAACAGTAATGAAAACAGAATATAAAGCTAAACAGTAAACACTAAAATTTGCATAGATTCATTTCAGTTATTCTGCATGCAGTTACATGTCCAGTAGATGATGCCTTTAATACTATAGCATGTCACATAAGGTCACACTGCTCATGCATATGCAGCCAGCATATGCACATGCAAAGAAAGATAGGTGCATTTGCATTATTTGATTTTCCATAAAATCTTTATTTTAATATTAATGATTTTGGAGATAGTTAATAGATTTCAAACATATTCCAACAGCGTCTTATGATTATATACCCCATGTAAGTATTCCCCCTCAAGCTACACTTCCTTTTTCTTAGACGGCCATAACAGTCAATCACAGAGTAAATTTATGAATACCCATCTAGTAATTTATTTGTATCTGTTTTCTGGGGTTAGAGCACTGATCTCCATGGGCTATTTTTTTTTGGGGGGGGCTCAGCCTGGGAGCAGTGTATGGTTCAATGATTTGCTCAGAGTCACCCAGTTAGGCAAATTCAAACAATGCACCAGTGGACCACAGGAAACAGCTGGTTAGCAGTTTCTTAAACCTCTAAGCCAACTGCCAAATAAGATAATCAATGTTATTTTAAAACAAGGTAGTACGTTGCACTGCTTTACATGCACAGAAACATATTACAGAGGGTTGTGAGGTGCTAAGTTGTTTTATTTTGTTTTTGCAGATGAAGATTTTTTATCATTAGTTCTAGTACTGGTAGAGATACTGGACTTGCAAAGATACAGCAGTTACAAAACAATGTGGTGGGGGGGGGGGCTGTTGTGACATGTTAAGCAAGAAAGAGATCTCAGATCAGAAACTTTAAGACACTGAATTAAAGGACAGAACTTTGTACCTTTCCTGGTAGCTTGATTTCACGCATGATTTTTTTGTTAAGAACCTTTGTGATCTTTCTAATTACTTCATTTGTTTAGTGAGATATATATCCAGGAAGGGGAACTGTAATCATTAATTGATCTGATCAATGCTGTGTATGAGGTACTGATTATCTCTTTAGACATTGATGATCTTCCTCATGCAATTAGCTGTGCTAAAAATAGTCACACAACTGTCAAAAGAGAGGGAATTATCAACCCCAAATTCCTATGTCTCAAACTACATTTTCATTATTAGTGTTATTGTGTCTACACAGTTTGATGAGACAATGCGTTGTCTGTTGAAAGTGGCAATATTACACGTTTTAGCGTTTAGCTAAACCACGGTTTTAGTACACCAAGGGTTTGCCAGGGAGAGTTCATGGTGGAGAGTTTGGGTGTCAGCACTGTCCTTTTTGTCAGAGAAGGTAATACCACTGGAGACAGGTTCATTACAGGATTGTGGGCTACATCTTACCTGGAAAACACATTATCATTAACTTTTGAATTAATTGCAATCTGAATTTTATAGTTGACCTTATATTTCCTCACAGCAAGCCTGAGAGACTTACTTATTACCTTTTTATAATGATGAAGTAGTCAACTTTAAGTGATAGCCAAGAGCTTTTTATTTATTTCTCAGAAGTCCAGGCAAACCTGGATGGCCTTTGGCTGACCAACTTTCCTGATGATTACAAATTGGGATTAATCATTGAGTCCCTCAGTGATGTTAATATACTGCACACAGGGTTAATGCAGATAAATGGTTGGTGTCAAAACCATGGATTAAAGCTAAATTCCAAACAGTAAAGGGCCCAGAGCAGAACCTTGTGGTATGCCACTGGTGACTGGTCTTTTGCTAGAGATGAAGTCACCCACTTTGACAGTATATGTCCTATCATTGAGCCAGTTAGCTACCAATCTGGTAATGTAGGAGTTAATTCCCAATTAAGAGAGTTTTTCTATAATACCTGTGTGGGAGATTATGTCAAATGCCTTGGCTAGGGCAAGATAGGTGGTATGTAATGTCTTTCCCTTGTTTAGGGCCTTGGTAACTTTCTCTAAGAAGTCAACCATATTTAATATGCATGATCAACCTTTAGCAAGTCTGAAATAGATTGGGTCCAGAGTTTGATATTACCTATGTCCTTGTTAACAAGGTCTATCCCTTTTTAATTTCTCCAAATGTTTTGGGTTTCTAATACCATGATGGGAATGGAACCCCGTTCCTAATTCAAAGTACGATTAAAGTTCATGAAATTAGTATTGTTTTACTGTTTGATGTCAGCCAAAAGTGCTCTTCACAGCACCCTTAACAAGCCCAGCAATGACTCCTTCTGCAGGTCGTACCGAGTTACATATATTGGTAGCATATTTAAATATGCTTGTAGACTAATTTTTATAAGACCCATTGCTCCTACTACTATTGGAACTATCTGGGTATCCTTCTTCCACATTGCTCTCATTTCTGCTTGCAGATCCTGCTATTTTATAACTTTGTGTTTCTCCCTGTACACAGGAGGACACTGTAGTCACTGGGTGTGATGATTTCAGTAATCAATGCTATGCTTGTCTTCTTTTCTTGGGCTACTATATCCATTTTTCTAGCATCTATCTTTTGAATTGTTGGTAATGGATGATCCCATGTGATGTAAACATCATCATCATTTTCTATGATGCTTTGTGGCTCGTGTTTCCAGTGTTTTTCAGCCACTTCAATACCATAAATTTTGCACAATCCCCAGTGCAACAGTCTCACCACATTATTATGGCTTTCAGTATACAGTCTTTCTGCCATTAGTATGTCACAACCAGCAATGAGGTGTGTGACTGTTTCCAATTCGGTTTTGCAAAACCTACATTTGTCTGTTTCTCCCACATGCTCAATGAACTTTGTAAACTAGTGTGTATGTAGCTCACTACCTTGAGACGCCAATATTAACCTTTCATCTCTTGGTTTGAATTCACCTCTCCTTAACCATTCCTGCATTCATTCCTGATCAACATGAGGTTCTTCCAGGAGTTTTCTATACTTGCAACTATATTTATGAGTTTTCCACATTTCTTGCCTTTTCATTTGGTCCTTCACCTTATATTCTTTTGTTTTTTGGCACATTCAGTTGCTGCCTGATTTTTACCTACTTCTGGTTTGATTTCCATTCCTGCTTGATGGTGATATGCTTCTGCTAGGTTAAGCAGATAAGTCATTCTTAGATTTATTCTCCTCATGTTTCAAAACTTTCACTTCATTTGGGTCTTGTGAGGTCAGCAGATATGTGTGGAGTCCAATGACTGCAGATCTGTACATGCAATCAGTTTCAGGGATAGGATTCCTTAATAAGGTCCACAATGATTCTTTCCATGGCCTTGCAGATGAGTCAAGCTTATGGACCTTAAATTCCTAGTGTCAGTTGGTGGTCCCCTTTGTGCAGGGGATTACTGTTGCTGTCCTCCATTCTACCAGAATAGATCTGTTCCTAAAGGAGATTTGGCAAGTAACGTTTTGTACATTTTGTTACAATATGTAGAAGGTTATGGAATAGAGGTCACTAATTTTACATGGTTTGACTAACTTGTTATCACTAATTTAAATACAGAATTGTTACTGAATATAATGTTATGTCTCGTCAGTTTCTTTATCATATGTTTAAACCCTTAAAAAAGCTGATGAACTTCTTTGAGAATGTCACCAGATCCCTTGGAGGATGGAAAACAGTACATGCTGCCTATCTTGAGTTAGCCAAGACTTTTGACAAAATCTCCCACTCAGGTGTTATTGAGAAACTAATTAACCCCTACATCACTAGATAGGTAGCCAACTTACTCACCGATAGAATGGATACTTTCAAAGTTGGGGATTACACTTCTACCAATAGACCTGTTATCAGTAGCATAACACAAAGATGTGTGCTGGGCCATCTACTGTTTTGGAATCTATTGATCAGAAGTTCAGGCAAAGGTAGATAGACTGTGGCTTATCAACTTCACTGATGATTGCAAACTGTACACAATCATTGAGCCCCCAAATGATGTTAACATATTACAAAGGGGGACTATCACAGACAAATAGCTGGTGCCAAAGACATGGACTAAAATTACATGCAAGAAAGTGCATTATTATCTCCTTTGACAAAGAGGAAGTCCCTGCAAATTACAGTATTGACAGCAGCCCCCTAAGCTCAAACTCAGTGGAAACACAAGTTGATAGCAATGTAAACTTCAAACACCATGTGTCCACAGTGGTAAGAAAATCCTTCTACATTGCACAGCTCCTAAGTAAGGCCATCGCATCCAAGAATAAAGATGTTATAACTCCTCTGTACTTGACCCTCATCAGACCACTAATGGAGTACAACACTCCCTTTTGCCTGTACCTCACCAGACACCTGCAGCAACTAGAGACACCACAGGGGTTTCTCACCAAGAAGATTTAGGGCCTCCAAAACATGACCTACATGAAAATGAAAGCCCTGTCACTGTACGCTGTATCCTACAGGCTGCTGAGAGGCAACTTGTGCCTCGCCTACAGAGCAGTCTCTGACCCTGCACTAATGGACATGTTGCACATGTGCAAATCAAATGGGACAAGAGTCACTCACTCCATCAAGTTCAACCTAGCCTGTGACATTAACAGAACATGCTGGAGATACAGATATATCTCCCAGAGATTGCCGCTCCTCTGGAATACAGTCCCAATTCATGTGAAGAAGAGCTACTCAATAACCCTATTCAAGCACAACCTAAACAATTGTATGGGAGACCATAAAATCACCCTGGGGGTGGGACCTATGTTCCTCATGAACAGGGGAAATCAAAGCTGATCATAGACTCAGTTTGCAAATAATGTCCATCTATCCAAGGTCAGTTAGCGAACACGGGTATAACATGGCTAAGTTTGTAAAGGCCCTAGGGCCATTAGCTTAGTAACCTCCTATGAACCTATGAACCTATGTGTGTTTGTGCATATGTGCATGTTTATATTTGTCAGATTTCTTGGCACCTGGACAAGTGTAAAGTGGATGAATTTAAACTTGTCCATTTCTCTTCCTTGATTTACAACTGCCTGATCACATTTTTGCATTTTTGTTGTTGTTTTGAAGAGCTGAGGCTCTATTTGCATTTATGTAAGATCTGTGAGACAATAGTTTAGTTAGATGAAAACAGAATATTTTCACAGATAAATATATTTACACATTACTCAATTGTTTTCGAAAATTGGAAGAACATTTTTATTTCAAATGAGAGGCAAACAAAGCATAATCTTTACTAGTTTATTAATAGCACTCTGGGGCTTGTTGAAGGTGTGAGAACCTTAACTGTAGGCCTCCACATTATGAACTCAAGTACAAATGAAGTGGAACTATATCTGATCCTGGTCTGCGGTATCTCAGAGTAATCCTCTTCACCTGGGGGTATAACTATTTCTTAATATATATGTGTATATATATATATATATATATATATATATATATATATATATATATATATATATATATATATACACACACACACACACACACACACACACACACACACACACACACACACACACACACACATAGAGAGAGAGAGAGAGAGAGACAGTAGAGGGGGACATTCACCATATCAGGAGAGTTTGGAAGTTGCTGCTCTTCTGTCTGAATTTCAATTTATTTTGTAAAGTTTCAAAATTCACACTGTGGGCTTTTCGTTTCTGACATGGAATCATTACGTGGCTGCCAGATGAACCCTTGATGTTAGTATTACATAAAGGTAAAGTGTCATAGCCAAAGGCAATGTTGGAACACTGCTGAGAGGCAATTTGTGTTTGGCCTATAGAGCAGTCTCTAACCCTGCACTAATGGACATGTTGCACATGCACAAATCAAATGGGACAAGAGTCACTCACTCCATCAAGTTCAATCTAGCCTGTGACATTAACAGAACATGCCGCTCCTCTGGAATACAGTCCCATTCATAGCTACTATGTTGCTATAATGTTTTTTGTATGTTTAATATTGTAATAAATAGACTTCAGTGATGTTAGTTAGACTTCTATGATATTGCAATATTGTTTTTACATGCTTATTTTTGCATTTCTACTCTTCATCTGTACAATAAACTGCTTCTTTTTCTACTGTTGATTTGTATTCATTTTTCCCAGACAGATCCTGAAAACAGGCCACCTGGATCAGTGCTCTAGCCCAATCAACAAATGAAAAGTAAATGAATAGAATAGAGTAAAATAAAATAAATAGGACTGTGCACTGAAAATGTATGTTTTAATTGTTTTGTTTGTTAGTTTTCACTGGCACAGTTTGTCTTTCATAGAAAGAGTATGCCTTGGTCCTTTTCCTTGCCTCAGCATATCTCTTCATTTTATATTGCTTCCTGTAGTCTCCTCTCCTGACATCCTTATCTGATGTAACTTTTGTTGTGCTCAGGCACACAGCAAATTAGCTGGATTCACAATCTCCTGCACTTAATGCTGCTATCATGTGCACATTTGATAGCACACTATTTGGTCTTCATTAAGCATACATGGACTTCCATCCCAACCTCAAAACATGGGTTAGTGGCACAATATACTAATGGAGGTATAAGTAGCCAAACTACATTGAAATACAACAATTCAACATGGAGAAGCTATTCAGGAATGTATAAAATGTGAGTGCACACTCAGTGCTCCCTTTTGCCTTGGATTCCAATAATTTCTGGAATACAGCCATGGAAACATTTAGAAAACAATGTGCAACAGGCTTTAATACAAGGTGCTACTGCTGTCAGACCTCTGCCTAGAAGAAGAATACTGTTTAAACCCCATCTGACTTATCACATACTGCATGATACAGACATTGTAGAGCAATATAGCATGGAGAGGGATATCCTAGAGGAAATTTGCATTCTCTGCCATCCTCATCTGAGGCCCTGTGGACAACCTGGAGAACCCATCCCATAGAAAACTAAGGTATGTGCAGCAATATGCATGCTAAGTACAGGTACTTTTCACAGACTCAGATGAGATGCATTAGTGGTGCTACAAGCTTCAGCTTTGAAAATATTACATCAATTTCTAAATGCAATGCTACAACATGCAAAGGACTATATCTGCTTTCCATGTACCAGAGGAAAGAATCATGACCATACAACAATTCTATGCAATATCACACTTCACAGAGGTTCTGTAGACTGTAGATTTGTACACGTAGAAATAAAAACCCCACCCAGTGAACAGGGAAGGAGGTACATCAACAGGAAAGCCTACCACTCTATCAAATGTTCGTTGGTCTGTAATGCCTAAGGGATCATCCACAATGTGTGTGCAGGCAACCCTGGCTTTAATAGTCAAATAACACTGTTTTATATCAACTGTTCAGAATTTTCAGAGAAATGTTGCTATAAGGGCAGGTATCTTCCATTCTTCTTGAGTTTACTTAAAATAAATAAGTGCTATATGTGAAATGAGGGCACCAATAAACAAAGTGTAGACAGCAATCAATGTAACTGTGAAATGTAAGACATCAGTAATGTAAAAATAAATTATTTTGTAAATAAACACAGCATACCTTTACAGAATCTGTTGCAAACTGCACAAGTTGTTGCAACTCCAGTAGTGAAACAGCCCTAACAAAGTCTCTAGATCCAGTTTCCTTTAGTACAATACAAGTGCTTTACCAACACAATTAGTTTATGTAGTACAGATTCACTCCTGTGAACACTGCTAATATGCAAATCAGGTATGAACTCATTAGCATTCATGAATAACACAATCTGCACTATGTGCTGACCAGGTAAACTTGGTGTGAGGACCTACACAATTCCATGCACATGCCCAGGAAGCTCAAGAACAAGCATTGAGAAGTGTTGCATGCTAAGGGCTTGCAAGTGTGAATTATTAGTCTTATAACAGGAATAATTGTTTCACACTCTTGTTGCTCTGATGTACACTTACTGAGGGTGTGTCAAAGGGACCAGAGTTCCCACAACATCAGGTATTACAATAACTGACTTAGGAGATAACATTTATAAAAGTTTTATTACCAAAAGGGTATGGTCACACTGTACTTCTAGGTAAAAAGTTGTCTGTAATTGAAATAAAGTATATGACATTTACATATACAATCAGATATCAAAAGCAATCCATATTACATTTTATTTGTGTTAGGAAAGCTCAAAAACAAAGAGAAGAAGACATCTCTAGTATTGCAAATATTGGTTATAATTGTGACAGGAAGTATCAGCTTAACTGTTCCAGATATGCCATTCAGCTACATATCGACTGGTAAATTATAAAGGACAACTGTGAGAAAATATTTATCTTATACCTTTAATGTAAAGTCCTACAGTGTTACATCTTGAGTATATGTAACTTATTTTCTGTTCATTGTAATATATGTCTGTGTCTGTCACAAGTAGTGAAAATAATCTCAATTGTGGCTTGTTAATGTCATGGTTTCACTATTCAAATTCAGAGAGGTTGTTGTCTGATCATATGTTCATGTTTATAAGACAAGATAAAACATTTAGAAAACATTAGAAAGGTATATTTTAAATGTTTTGCTTAATCTGTTGTGCCCCACTTGCAGTTGTCACTATCAGTGAATGACACTTCACCTCCTAAAGTAAATCACAAATTCAATTTGAAATGCCACCAGTAGCATAAGTCACCCTGGCACTGTTGAGCTTCTGTCAGCACCCCAGGCAGTAATGAGTGAAAAAAATGCACCTAGCTCTGTGGCACAACTTGTAATTGAAGTGAAGTTAGGGGAAAAGGGGCAGGTAATGCAGGGTTTGTATCCAATTTAAAAATATTTTTACTGAGCTGGGTCATACTAACTATTGACACAAACTTTTATATATAAATCTGACAGGCTTAAGTCTGTGTGATACATGATAAAATGTTACCTCTAGTCATTCTAAATTGCTGTAAATTGCTGCAAAAATGTGTTTGTGACTTTGTGTTGGAAATTAAGCAATTCTCATTACTAACAAAAACATGTGCTGCAAATGTAACATAAGACAGTTTGTAAAGTGTGATAACACAAAAGCAAGATCATGAGGAAAGTGGACATATGTCTCATATGCTGGATTACTTATCCCCATTTTCCAAGTAGTCATCCTGACAGTTATAGATTTCCTTTAAAAGTCTATAATCATCACTCATATGTGCAGTGTCAACAATTAGATACTGTAATCTGCTGTGTGTCCCCCATCTGAAATCCTTATATTGTGTAACACAAATGTTAGTTCTGATGTGGCAGGCAGTGGTGAAAAGAATGAATTTGTAAGGTTAATGCTGCAAGAGTTATGATCATTGACAGATGTACACTTTAATTGTTTTTGTTTTACTTATAATTTATTTCTATATGTGTTATTTTATTCCTTTCTTGCCCTTTGCATTTGTGTGCCACTTAGCAGTGTGTAACACAGTTTACAGCTGAAGGTAAAAATGAAAAAAATAATATGGAATACCATCAGTAGTGCAAATGAGACTGGAGCTGGTGCACAGTCAGCACTCTGGGCAGTACTAGATATAGAAAATGCACCTATCAACTACCTACTTCTGTGGCACATTGTGTAATTGCAGTGAGTTTACAGAAAAAGGACATGTGATGTAGGGTCTGAAACCAGTTTGCAGATATTTTTTACCAAGGGGGGGGTTATAATCAGATTTGTCAAAAACTTTTTGATTAGAAATGTAATGCTACATAGAAATGAGCATCATAAAGATGATTTTTGCACCGCCTACTTATAGGCGATCTCTGCTTGACATACAAAGCCATGTCTGATCCAGCTCTGTTAGAAATGCTACATCTAAAAAAAATCCCAATCCCTCTGCATCACACGTTCCAGTGACCTCAACCTCATTACCACAATCAACAGAACATGCTGGAGGGATAGGTTCATAACCCAGAGACTGCCCTTGCTATGGAATACACTTTCCATACATGTCAAACAGAGCACCTCACTGGCCCTCTTCAACAGAAACCTTGATGAGTGGATGGGAAATAGAAAATTCACCCTGGGGATCATTCCAGTGGCTCTACTTGACAGCGGCACTGGGAACTAAGGTTGGGTGGTACAATGTCAGGGTAATCCTATGGGCTTGGTTTGTAAAGGCTCCAGTGCCATTAGCCTAGTACACACCTATGAACCTATGAACAAAATTATCATTAATATTTGCTATATAATTCTAATAGAATGTATGTAAAGTATGTTAACTATGACAATAATGATCATTAATTTAAAATTCACTTGCATAGTTAAGATGTACACATTTTTTTTTATAATTAGTATTAGTCATCAGATATCATAAATATGTGCTTAGGACAGTTTTTGTATCATGCAAATAATGTATGGAAAGTACCCTAAAATGTAATACTCAGGGCATGCAACTCCATGCATCTAAAATGTATTTATAACCACAAATACTGTCTTTTACATGGTACCATGACTACTTAAAGTTATACACCTACAGGCCCCTCTTAAGTACATCTCCATTCATTTTGAAATGAGTATATCTTCAATTTACCATTTAAAAGTTCTCCTGTGGCACTAACAGTAAATAAGCAAAAGTTACCATTTTATCCTTTTTCTCATGGGTTCAATTCCCAGGGGAAACTAGTCAAGTGTACTAGTTTGTAAGTCTCAACAGCACGATACTTCACAATTAATAACATTTTAAATACAACTAACAATGATTTTAACAAACCACATAATGCATTTCCGTGTTTAAAATCGTAACATGTGTAAATAGGGTGATTATCACACATGACCAAAACTCACTGCCATATTTCACACTTTCATTGTTTTTTTGATGTCATCAATGTCAGTGTTCCTGCCAAGCCATTTTTTGGCCTTTAAATTAAACAAGTGCAGCTGGCAAGGCTGTGCATGGCTGTGTACATGCTGTTCCATGTGAGATCTGAAATGGCATCCATTCAGACACATAGTGCTAAGTATGTCCATAGACATGGCTGGTGAAAGTGAGGATGATGCTCCATTTAGAGCACATAGGTGGTATGAAGAGGAGGCTAGGACTTTTGTGACACTCCTTGTCAAGCACTACAGCTATAGGCTGTGGCAGGGGGGTCTTAAGGCTGAAGATTGGAATAGATTGGCTAAGACTGTCTCCAGTGCAAGTGGCATTCCATGCACTGAGAAAGAATGTCATCACCATTACAATGAAGTATAGAGGCTCAAACAGGCCCTCCTGAGCCAAAACAAAGATGAATTTAATACTGTAAACACCGCTCTGTTGTGTGAATATAGTGATCCATCACTAGGGAATGAAATAACACAGATTAGCCAGACAATACATTTATTCATTAAACACAGATTAGCCAGACAATACATGTATTCATTAAACACAGATTAGCCAGACAATACATTTATTCATTAAACACAGATTAGCCAGACAATACATTTATTCATTAAACACAGATTAGCCAGACAATACATTTATTCATTAAACACAGATTAGCCAGACAATACATTTATTCATTAAACACAGATTAGCCAGACAATACATTTATTCATTAAACACAGATTAGCCAGACAATACATTTATTCATTAAACACAGATTAGCCAGACAATACATTTATTCATTAAACAGAGATTAGCCAGACAATACATTTATTCATTAAACACAGATTAGCCAGACAATACATTTATTCATTAAACAGAGATTAGCCAGACAATACATTTATTCATTAAACAGAGATTAGCCAGACAATACATTTATTCATTAAACAGAGATTAGCCAGACAATACATTTATTCATTAAACACAGATTAGCCAGACAATACAGTTATTCATTAAACACAGATTAGCCAGACAATACATTTATTCATTAAACACAGATTAGCCAGACAATACATTTATTCATTAAACACAGATTAGCCAGACAATACATTTATTCATTAAACACAGATTAGCCAGACAATACATTTATTCATTAAACACAGATTAGCCAGACAATACATTTATTCATTAAACACAGATTAGCCAGACAATACATTTATTCATTAAACACAGATTAGCCAGACAATACATTTATTAATTATACTTTCATATCTTGTCTTTTTCTCTTCTATACAGCTGCAGAAGATATTGTCCTGAACAGGGAGGCACGTGAGGAGAGACTGGATCACCTCAGAGAGATATGGGGTAAGCATGTTCCAGATATTAATACAATACAGAACAATTTTTAGGTTATCTAAGCACATAAAAGTATACTGAGATGAAACCAGTCTCTGTTCATATGATAAAATGATATTTATTCCAAATTAACATGAGCGCTTTCTCAGCTACTCAGGCTGCTTCTTCAGATGTATAAAAACTAACACAAATGATTCCAATATACATATATATATATATATATATATATATATATATATATATATATATATATATATATATATATATATATAGTCCCATGTTTCAAAAAATTAACTCTTAAAACACCAATACTCAAATAACTATACATAAATAATATGCTACTACATATACACACATCAAGAAAGTAATGCTCTAAAAACATCAAAATACTTTGCCTTCTTAAAAAATTAATGTTGTATAGCAACAAGTAACATTTATTTAAAGAGTGGTCTTGATTTAAGTATAGGTTTTATTGGTATTTTTTTCATTAAGTCCAGACCCATAGTCTTCACTTAATCTTGCTATCCATTTACTTTCCAAATTTCTTTTATGTTCCTTATGTCACCCTTCCATTGGTTAACCACTACTTTCGCTATCACCTGAAATTTAAAACTATGTTCATTTGAAGTTTCTTACACATTTAGATAGGGCATTGTTATCTGTACCTTTCTTAATGTTGTATATATGTCCCCTTATATGATCCTTCAATACCCTGTATTTCCAATGTAAAATTTATTACATACAATGCAGCATGCTAGATGTACTCTGTGTTCAGTACTACAAATAGCACAGACATTAAATGTGTATCTTTTTTTTCTGGTCCGGATGAAAATATTCTCCAGAACTATCTATGTAGCTACAATAATTGCAAGAATGACATGATCTTGTTCCAGCTTTACGACATCTACTCTTACATAAGGGCTCACCAGTAATTCATTTCTTTAGGTGACATGACATATGTTTTAAAGATCTTTTTTTCTTATATACAAAATTAGGTATTTCACCTACTATATTCTTTAGTCCCATAATAGATGTCCGGATGGGCCAATATTTCTTAATCACCTCTGTTACATATCTCAAACCTCTAGAATATGTGACTGGTACCCTACAAGTATTATTATTAATCTGCTTGTTATGCAATACTGGAGGATTTAAGGAGACGTAGAGTCCACCATTACCCTTCCTACTTCTTACAACTCCTTCTAATGTATTGTACACTTCTACTTTGTTGTAACCTCTAGCTACAAGCTTCTCTTCAAGATCTTCTGTTTCTCTCTCGTATACATATTGTTGGTGCATGCTGGTATGATATAAAAAAATGTTCTTGTAACATGGTTTCCTATACAACATGGTAACAATGGTGTCATTATTAATGACATTAATAGATACATCTAAAAAGTTAGCCTGTGTTTTCGAAAATTTAATAGCAAATTTAAGAAAAGTAGTGCTATTGTTGATAAAATTAATATACTGTAAAGGATCATCTGTCATGCCTTTCCAAATCATAAACAAATCATCACATCGCCTGTAAAATAAGACTTGTGTACTAAATGGTCCTGCAAATACATAATTTAATTTCCAAATCAGCATAATCAGGTTGGCATAGGTATTGGCTCAGGATGTGGCCATAGCTGCACTGTCCTTCTAGGTTATCATTCCAAATTAGCTTGAGTAGGCATACCTAACCTCTACCTAAAATATGCATGCCTGCGCCAATAGCTCTTGATGATTGCATTAGACAATGAGCATACCAGCTTAGATGTGTCTGGGTTCAATTCCCAGGAGTAGAAATTAGCTTTTATCACAGGATAGTATTTATAAAATCTTTGCTGTAATACTATATGACATTAACAACTGAATTTTTGTAATTTGAATTCTTCAGCTGGAAATTAGATATCCAATATACCAATAGTAAAATAAATATTTTCATTTTAATTAAAATAGCACTAAGATTGATTTATTTATGACACATTAATGCCGTCACATCATATCTGGATGTGGCAAAGGAGAACATATTTATGTCATATTTTTATATACTGAAATATCAATGTGATGTTGATCTTACTGATCTTATTTATGTCTGTTTTGCATCCCCTGACCCTATATTGGTCATTTTCTTTTCTTTCTGTTTTTTTTGATATATTGCTTGTGTAACCCAAACAACCATCAGCAGAGTGAAGCAGACTGGGTTTGGCCCACCATCCATCTACAGGTGGCTGCAAAGGCACCACCACAGGCAGCACAAACACCTAGCACACCTGGGTCACAACCTGTCAGCATCACTTGCACAGGTCCTGCCCTACCTGCTCTGCATATATCAGGTAGCTCAATTTCCATTGCCAATTTTTCCACTAGCACTCAAATGCATTTAACATTACCATATATATATATATATATATATATATATATATATATATATATATATATATATATATATATGGGTTCACTTTAGAAGCTCAAAATCCTGAAATATAGCATTTCAGAATTTCATGCCCATAAAGTGGAAACCTGAAAAGCACGAAAACCCAGAAGAGCGAAATTCAAAATCTCGCATATCAGAGATGTTGAATTAGCGCTTCTGGTGTTTCCCCGTGGTTATGAATTCAGGTAAGTGTTTATGTTTTAAGGGTTTTGGGTAGGGGCTGTAGTGTGTGTTAGTGTGTTTTGCTACTGTGATGTGTGGGCAGGGGGAATGTAGCTTGTGTGGTAGTGTTTTGTGTGTTTGTGTATGTAGTGTGACCTTGGAGATAAAATATTTAAGTAGGGGGTGCAGGGGGGCTTGCTTTTATGAGGGCAGGGTGTGTGTTTGTGTGTGAGGAGGAAAATGTGCGTATGTGTGTACCAGAAGTGCTAGTTCAACATCTCTCATATGCAAGATTTTGAATTTCGCGCTTCTGGGTTTTCGTGCTTTTCAGGTTTCCACTTTAGGTTTATAGGTTCACAGGTAGGTACTAGGCTATTGGCCCTAGGGCCCATACAAGCCTAGCCAAAAAATGTACCCTGGCTTTCGGCACCCAAGAAAATTATTTTCCTGTGCCCCTGCAAGCAGAGCCACAGAAGTGATCCCCGGGGTGAATTTCACATTTCCCATCCAATCATCAAGATTTTTCTTGAAGAGTGCTAATGAGGAGTTCTGTTTGACATAGATAGGTAGTCTGTTCCAGAGTATGGGAAGTCTCTGAGACAGGAATCTATCCCTCCGGCATGTTCTGTTTATTGTGGTGACAAGGTTAAGGTCCCTAGAGCGTGTAGCTCAGAGAGATTGGGATTTCTTTAAGTGGAGCATGTCCAACAGCTCTGGGTTTGACATAGCTTTGTATGTTAGGCAGAGATCACCCCTGAGTAGGCGATATGCAATGGAGTAAAGCTGTAGTTTTTATGAGATGGTCAGCATAGGGCATCTGTTGAGGCCAGTAATCCTCCTTGTGAGGTATTTCTGTGGTCTTTCCAGTTGTTGTAGATGTCTTGTGAGGTACATACCGAAAGGGGCATTGCACTCTATAATGGGTCTAATGAGTGATGAGTAGAGGGGAACAATGACCTTTTTTTTTTCTGGATGAGAATCCTTTTGTGATGAGATGAGCCATGTAGAAGTATTTCCTGACCACTGTGGCAATGTGATTATCAAAGGAGAGACTACTGCTTGAAATTTGATATTTCAGGATTTCGAGCTTCTAAAGTGAATCCATATATATATATATATATATATATATATATATATATATATATATATATATATATATATATATATATATATATATATACATATATCTATATATATGTATAGATAGATATAGACACACATTCTCATCACTCAGACAAAGTTGTACGGAATAAATTAACATCAAAAGTCCTTTCTTAATTCATACCTTGATTTTGTGTTGTTTGTGACAAGCTCCATTGTTATCTCCTGTAATAGATGCACTTAATACACAGCTCTGTAGACAACTGTAATAGACATGAATGGCTTCAGCAAAGAATATGAATATGGCACAAAAAGAGGGACACATTTTTAAAGTCTCACACTCCAAGGTAGGGGATCCATGCCCATTCTTATAGGATAGTGATGTACTCCCTTCAAGTGTGTTCCTCATGAGACATCAGATATGCCTCTTTTTGTGGTGTCAATGGTTGCTACATCTCTCTCTGAGATCTGCCCTCATTGTGTGTTTGAGGCTGGCAACACACAGATGCTAAGTCAGTGAATGCTCATAGGCATTATTTAGTTTCCATATTATAATGACCTGTTTTGCAAGTTTTCATACAAATATTTTGGTATCACTTTCATTCTTGTGGTCCACATTCTAGCACTTTATCAGACATGAGGGCTTACAGAACAGTTCTTAATGTCTTGCATGCTGCCAAATCATCAGAAAATATAATTGGGCCCATGTTATGAATCTTTTTTGTGAGTTTGTGTTGGTTAATTGATGTTATGTCAATCACTGCTGTAATTCCTTGTGAGCATGCCCAGTATTATGATGTAGTAGATGTGCGTCATTTAGCCAACAGACTTTTAATTACCAAATGTCATGAGATATTTGTTCTCATTTGCTGTTCTTTGACAGGATTGAATTGAATTAGCTTCTATAATGGCTTTTCCAACATCTGCACAATGGAGTTAGTGACCTACAAGTGAAGGATGACAACATTTGTTGCAGGTCAGTGAATATTTGGTGAATGTACAATGGGAGTTGGTAATGGATCACTAGCAATACGTGTTAATGTTTCACCTGTGTGATTTGTATGTTACTGTAGTCATAAAGTTCTCACTATTGTTTTCAACAAGACTCATTTTAGAGCTATATATTAATTAAAATATACTGTCTTCCCATCTGTACTTTGATTAACTTATTCTGGTCAGCCTGTATGGTGTGGCAGTTACACCAAGGACACACATAGTAGCATTAATTATAGTAAAATTATTATAAATATATATAAATATATATTTAAATTATTTACTACTCAACGAGACTCTGCTAGTTTCTGCTTCCCAGCCTCCTCTCCTCAACAACGACGCTGCACTGTTAGCTTTAATATAGTAACTTGCTGGAATGTGCTTGCTATGCTTTAAATAGGTTCTCTTCACAAATATTGCTATGCACAAGTTATTTTGATGCTGTAACATCTTAGCTTTCACTCTATGGCTATGTAAAACTAACTGAATGTTCATAGCGCTATCTGCATTCACGCATATGCTTGGGTAATGATTTTAACCTAGCGCTTTCAGGTCGTTACAGCCCTGAGTAATTTACATTGTTGTAAAACTGTTTAGCGGACTACTACAGTGTTTAAAGTAAGTGCTTTTAGCTTAACGCTTTCAAGCCGTCTTAGTCCTGAGTTATTTTCATTATTGTATATCTGTATAGGGGACTACAATAGTGTTTAAAGTGAGTTAGAATGCTTTCTTTAATTACTAGATAACATCGTTTAGCGTTAAATAACTAAACGCCACCTTAGAGCATAGCGCTCCTCCTAACTGTCTACCACAGCTACACAGGAATGTGATTCACGTGTATATTCTCTGCTAAAAGACATGTTTATTTTTATAAATGCTTAGTTAACTACACTAGCCACATCTACTTAGGAACATGATAATAATGTGTTTTTGTAGTGCTCAAGGACATTTTGTAAAAGTGCTTAGCTAACTATTCTAATACAGTATTTTGTTGACGATTGAATAACTCCTTGTTCTCCTATCTACATCTCTCTCTCCCTTCCAGAAAATGTCCCTATTTTATCAGGACCAACCTACATGTAACATAGGACTCCTGGCCCTACAGGCAGAGTCGAACTGTGTCCAGAACTGTGTTCTCTATCTACATCCAGACATTAAGATTGCCTATCGTCCAATACCTAAAGGAAAGACTGCCTAAGTATGTAAAGCCTAGTTTTTACCCCATACTCTGTAACCAGCCTACCAACCCGGGACTACCAGCAGCCAGCACCAGTCCCCATTATCTTCCAAACTAGTCCCTCTTTCCTACGTTGCCATTGCACCCTTATTTCTTTCACTTTCTCTCCTCCCTTAATTACAGCTCTGCTCTCCTTACTTCCATTCCTGCTCTACTCCCATTACCTCCCTCCTCAAACCTGCTTCTAAGTTTCGCCTACTACATAGCACCTTTGTTATTACACATCCTCTCTCTCTCTCTACCTCTGATAAGCTCACTGGTTTTCCTGCCTTTTACTTCGAACTTTACACCATTTCACACATTTTCCTTCCCTTGGCCTATCTACTTCCCTTAGTGATCTGTCTACAGTATAACTGCTCTTAGCACACTCACTTTCTTCTTACTAGTCACACTATCTCTGTCTCAAGTACTTGCTTCTTCTATCTGGCTGATTGTTTTCTCTCAGCACTTTTCCACTCCTTTGGCTCTTCCCGCAGCCCTCCTGCCCCCGCCCTGCAACCTCTACATTTATCCCCACATAACCACACCCTCCATATTCTGCACCAATCTCAGCCTCTTCCTGTCTCCACCCACTCATCAACACTCTCCACCCTCACCCACACACAACCTCTCTGACTACATACCTTACAATAATACAATCTCTTACTCAACTCAACATGTCCCACACACACCTCCTACTCCTTCTAATAACTCTATTAACTTCCCTCTCCACTACCTATATCATATCCTACTATGAGCTACCTCTAAGCGCTACTGTTAACATCCCAAATAAACACACCCGAACTAACACCCCAACTATACTCACTACCTATCTCTGTCCCATATATAACAACTCATACCTTGAACCAAAATACCATCGTCTCTCACATATAAAATACCTTATTCTCACACTCTCAAAACACATCTACTACTATAAGCCCTCACCCAAACAAAGTTTGTCATTACAAGATGGGGACATTCACCCTAATCCAGGCCCTGAAACTGTCATACTTCCCCTTAATTCCCAACATATGAAATCTAAGTCTAAACCATACACCCCATCTCCCAAATCTCTCTCTATAGCTCATCTTAACATCCGAAGCATTTGCAACAAAGTCCCAGCTCTTCATGCCCTACTAGAAATCCAACAGTTTGACATTCTCTGCCTTACCGAAACATGGCTTAAACCCACTATAAAAGACAATGAAATTATCCCCCCTGGCTATAACATCCTAAGACAAGACCGTCCAAAACAAAAAGGGGGCGGAGTAGCCATACTCTATAAAACTGGACTAGAAGTATGTAAAACTATCCATACCCCTCCAAATGACACTAATAGTGAAATTATTACAGCCAAACTCTCCCTCAATCCACACAAAATTATAAATATTATCTGTGCTTATCTTCCCCCAGGTAACAATCCTCCTTTATTAGAAGGCCTACTTAACTGGGTCGCAAATACTCTCCCTCAAGAAACTATACTATTAGGTGACTTCAACATTGATTGGAACATATGCAAACAAACGAACCCATCTACCCATATTAACCTCCATGGATTCCATCAAAACATTAATTCAACAACTAGAACAAATAAAACCAATAACAAAGAAAGTATTCTAGACTGGATCCTAACAAATACCCCCCATCAAAAATACACCACAGGAACCCTCCCAGATGACCTAAGTGACCACTCACTAACATACATTATCAGGCACAAAACACACCTAGCGAAACCACCCCTTATCCGATTATCTCGCAGCAAAAAACACTTTGACCCCCATCAGTTTCAACACGAACTTAGCCTACTCAACTGGTCACCTCTGCAAACCTTGCCATTAGAAGACGCAGTTAACCATTTCAACAATACCTTCCTTACCATTCTTGATCATCATGCCCCCATATGAAATTCAGGACAGCACAATGGCTTACAAGTAATACTAAACAACTTATAATAAGTAGGAATAAAGCCTGGACTAAATGGCGAATGACTAAAGACTCACTTGACCACCTCAATTACAAACAAAAAAGAAACTTGACTAAAATAGCTATCATACAAGATAAAAAAAACTTTTACACCCAACTACAGAGTTCCTCCCATCAACAACCACAAAAATTCTGGAATTCTATTAACAAACTACTTTCCCCCGGGAAAGTGGAAACTCCTAGTCCACTAGGCTCACACCCTGACTCTCCCTTGCATACTGCAAATGCTTTCAATAACTTCTTTACTTCTACAATACTTAAGCTAGCCAACCAACAAAGCCCTGACCCTGCTCTACTAGGTAACCAGAACTGCACCCCACCACCATTTCATCTTAAACCCATACCCACCTCCTATATTCTCAACCTACTTCAAAAACTTAAACCTTCTACACCCTCAGCTGACAAAATCCCAGCAGAACATCTCCAGCTAGGAGCTAAAGCTATTGCCTATCCAATTTCTATACTGATTAATAGAACCATAAAAGAAGGTACTATACCCTCACTCTGGAAAATCTCCCACATCATCCCACTCTTTAAAGGGGGTGATTCTTTTGAATACTCTAACTACCGCCCTATTGCGCTGCTATCTCCTATAGCAAAAATAATGGAAAAATGCATCCACAAACAGCTACTTAATCACCTCCTAAACAATAATCTCCTAGCAAATTGCCAACATGGATTTCGTCCCTACCATAGCACCACCACAGCCTTACTAACCTTTATTGACACCATTAATAATAACCGCAACAACAATCTTCTTTCATCAGCCTTCTTTGTAGATCTGTCAAAAGCTTTTGACATGGTGAATCACCAACTCCTCCTTCATCACTTAAAATCTCTTTCTTTTGATAGCACTGCTCTAAACTGGTTTACTTCTTATCTTCAAAATAGGAAACAAGCAGTACTATGGAACAATAGTCTCTCAGAACTTCTTCCTACCTCTCTATGTGTCCCTCAGGGCTCAATCCTAGGTCCTCTTTTATTTTCCATCCACCTCTAACTACGTGTATTCAATACGCTGATGATACCACCATCATTTGCTCTGCCTCCAACCAAAATGACCTACACGACCTCACCCAAAAAACTTTTACTATCATAGAGCAATGGTTCTCTAATCATTGTCTTCTTCTAAACCCTAAGAAAACTAAACTTCTCCTCTTCTTACCTTCTTACTTCAAACAATGGCACCCTTATCTCCCTGACCAAACAACCAAACTCTTAGGCATAACTATTGATAACCAACTTAAATTTGACTTTCATATTAACTCAACCATAAAAGTAACTCATAGAAAATTAGGTTCTCTTTACAGAATCAAATCATTCTTAACTCCAGAAGCTAGAACTACCATAGCCAGAACTCATCTTATCTCCACACTACTATATGCTATATATACTAACCTTTCCAAATATAACATCAATAAACTTACATCTACCTACAATAACATTGCCAGATTTGCCACTGCCTCCCCATATAAAACACACCACTGCAGAAATCTCCACCTCCTTGGATGGCTAGAGCTACCCCACCTGATTGAATACTACCAACTCTCTATAGCCCATAAAGCCCTTCACCACCCTTATTAAGCCTTACAACAACCTAAAAACCTTGACTCATCTAGTAAAATACTAATTCAAACCTCTCTATCTAAGAACACTGCAGGAAACTCCATATTTTCCAACTCAGTTGGTAAAATATGGAATCAACTTCCTCCAGACCTGACAACCCAAACCTCCATCTCTCTATTTAAAACTAAACTAAAACACTACCTTTCCAACCACAGGCTATGCTCATGCAACTACCCAACCTGATCTTTCTGCTCCTCACTACTCTTGCAAACATCTTTCTTTCTCCCACCTCTAAACTATTCTACTAAGAAATTCGCTCTCTAATCTTGTAACTATACCCTCCTCCCTATTCTACTGCTTACCTTTAACATCCTACTGTATCCTGTCTTATTCTTCCCTTTCCAATACTCAAACTAATGCACTACCTCCTATTATCTTTATGTACTTTCTTCACATTGTCATTATAATGCCCAAAGTATGTTCTGTGCTTAAAATTCTTTTTTTACTGTGTACATATTTTTCATGCTTTAATTTTTGATTTGTGTATTTACTTTTCCTCTCATGCATGGAATACCTTATGTATTTTGTAAAGACTGTTTGATTTTCATGCTGTTAGATCTCCTCCACTGAAAATGGACATGTATCCAGTTGGACTAGCCCGGTTAACAAATGTAAAATAAAATAAATAAATAAATAAAAATAAATGAATTGTAGTCACAGATAACTGTGATTTGGCATTTGATGCATTTGCCTATTAACTGATGTATTAATGGCATAATACTGGCATGAGCTTTTATTTTGTCCACGTATTGTGTGGGATACCTATCCATTAGTGATATAAACAACAATACATCCAATACATCGGTATTCAGAAACACAACCCATTTGACAGGGGATGGACTACACTTGACTTATACCGTTATTTCTGTGCATTTTTGCATATGTCTCATTAGAAGGACTCGTCTTGCATGTACATAGGTCACATCTGCTATAGTTGCACAAATGGTAATATGTATATATCAAATCATTTATGTTTATATCGTTGTCAATGTGGCACATCTGTGTTGTATATCAGGTGCTTCTGTATTTTGCTACATAAATACACAGCATGCATGAGCAGTCAATGACTTTCTGCCATCCACAACATGCAGATTGCTTAAACAATTCTTTCTTTCAGTGCTTAATACTATTATTGAAATGACTGCACAGGTGTCTATGGTTGTCTCAATGTTTACACATTGCCACAGGCATGTACACAGCCATAGCAACTGTCAGTATTGCTGACTTCATAATGAAGTCAGTGACAGTCTTACAAATCTTTAACCTATATGTGTGTTTTAACATCAATATGTGGATGCAATTTTTTATACCTTGATCTCTCCCACAGTATATATTCTAGTGCCAGAGTATGTCCATGTACCTGCCACACAGGTCTAGCTAGGCATTGTCAATACAACCATGTGAGTGACATAAATGAGCATGCCACAAAATATGCACAGTGGCAAATGTGCATTTAATTTTTCTATGACTGTATTAATACTAATGTCTATAACTTACATTAATATACAGCACATGCTAGGCTAATACAGATTTAAATGGACAATACCCTTTCTGTCATTTACAAGTGACAACAAATAGCAAAAACATGTTCCTTTCTGATGTACTTGAGACAAAAGCAGTAGGACTTATTTATTTTTCTTTATACATGATTAAGTGGAGAATGCAGCATACTGTTGGTTACAATGGATAACTTCCTGGATACAGATCTAATATGTAATAACTGCAGTATATGTAAATATCCCGTAAGGTATCTACTGTTCTTGCCAACTGTTATCTCACCTCAGCAGTTTTTAAACATTTATCACGTTTACTCCCTGCTGTTACACTATAGTTTTGTGTCGCTCTCACATCCTTTGTCATCATTTCTGGCTTTAGTTGTATACATGGATTAATAAACAGAATAGGATTACCTGTTTAAATATAAGTTATGTAAATAATGTTCTTTGCGCACTAATCCATTTATCTGGTACAGTTTTCCCATTTAGCTTCCCTGCTTCTTGTTTATGCATTAAGTCCTGTATCTCAGTACAGTTTCCCTGTTTATTTTGCCTTGCCTCTTAATTCTTCCATTAATGTTGCCTTTGCCTTCTATTATGCTCGTTGTCTATGCTCATTTACTGGGTTTGCATGAATGCAAAAGCTAATGTTTATATTTCTGTGCTCAAGCCTCCGTGCACCTCTTCATGGCCATGGACACTTGTGCTGGTGAAGAAGCGGTACTACTGAATATATAGGCTTGCTGAGCAATTTGTATATTCAGTGAGCACTGCTGCTAATCGTGCTAACATGTATACATCATGTAGGCATAGTGCGAAGTAGACACACTTGTTAATAAATACCCAGATTTGTTCCTGAAGTTATACTTAAACAACAATCTAGCTGGTGCAGCTCCAAGAATACACTGTATTGAATTTCTACAGGCATTTAGAGTACAATTTAGCTGTTATTTCCAATGTGTGCCTTTTACCCTGGCAATTGTTATTATGCTGCCGATGTTTAGTATAAAACTTTCCCTTCTATTGGGTGTATGGTTTGTTACCATAATGGGGCCACATCTCTATGGATAATACCTTGCCTCACAGAATTCCCTGAAAGGGTGGCTATAGAAGGACCATTGGTAATTGTTACTTTTCTGTTAAGCCAAATGTTGCAATTATCCTACATGGAAAGCATCGGTTAAATAACTGAGAAAACTGAGTTTTAAACTATGATGCATAACAACTATCCTCTATTATGCAGGCCATAAAGTGCAGTATTGACATCAGTCCTTTTAGTAAGAGTATTGACATTTCTACGAGAACAGATCTGGAACATGACCAGTCTTTTACTCTCTTCTTCTTCAGTGGAAAACTATATTTTGTCCTTGACCAATGACTTTGCCTTTACTGGACATCATATACTACTTCAATTCATTTCTTTTTATGGTTTTTTGATCCAAGTTCTAATAAACATATATATATCATACCTCTTCAGTATCTCTGTGTCTGGGTCCTTACTCATAATTTAGGATAAAGTACTGTTGCCATGGTGTTTTTTCACATTTTGGAAAACAGCAGTGATTTCTATTCAAGTACAATTATTCTAGAACAGCCTACATAACAATTACATGGTAATACTCCTAAGCACATCTTGTAGGCCTTTCACCTTTGTCTATTGAAATCATAGCATGCCTTGACGAATAATCAATGATATCACCTGACACAGTAAAGTGAATTGATATGGCTGAAGTGCTAAGCAGCAGTTTCTGTTCTTAGGTGATATATTTCCTTCGGCGTTTTTAAATGTCATTGATTGTGTTTTCTCATCTGTGATTAGTGGAAATACTTTCCGAAAACATGAGCATGTAACAGTGGTCACATGCTTAGAGAATTACAAGATCATCCTTTCTGACTGTATCTCCTCCTGCATTAAATAGCAATTTACTTCGATGTGGTAAGATATCTAACCCTTATGTTGTGTCTAGTTTAGGACTACATTAGATAATGTATTTCATAGGTTCATAGGTTCATAGGTTCATACTAGGCTATCTGCTCTAGGGCATTTATAAGCCTAGCCAGAGTGTGTGTGGCTTTCACCACCCCTTGGGATGAGAATACTACACCCATTTAGGGTTTAGTTTACTGTGCCTCTGTCTAGTAGTGACACAGAGATGACCCCCGGGGTAAACCTACAATCTCCCATCCACTCGTCAAGATTTCTCTTGAAGAGAGTTAGTGAGGGGCTCTGCCTAACATGGACTGGGATTCTGTTCCAGAGTGTAGGGAGCCTCTGGGTTATGAATCTGTCCCTCCAGCCCGTCCTGTTTATTTCTGTGTTGAGGTTCAAATCTCTTGCTCTCGTGGCTCTGATGGATTTGGATTTTCTGAGGTGGAGCATGTCCATTAATTCCGGATTGGACATGGCCTTGTACGTCAGGCATAGATCACCTCTGAGTAGGCGGTATGCGACTGAATAGAGCTGGAGTTTCTTTAGCCGGGCAGCATATGGCATATGTTTGAGACCCTTTATCCTCTTGGTGAGGAACTTTTGGGGTCTTTCCAACTGCTTCAGGTGTCGGGTAAGATACATCCCAAATGGGGCATTGTACTCAATCATGGGCCTGATAAGAGAAGAGTACAGGGGCACAATGACCTCTCTTGATCTAGATGTGAATCCCTTCATGATAAGGTGGGCAATATAAAAGGTCTTCCTAACCACCTTGGCAATGTGAGTGTCAAATGAGAGGTTACTGTCGACTTGGGTCCCTAGGTCCCTGATTACCTCTTCCATACTTAATGGATTACCACCTATGTGGTAATTTGTGGGTACCTTGTTTTTCCCAAAGGGTATGATTGCACATTTTTTGGTGTTCAGTTTAAGGCCATGGCTCTGGCACCAATTATCCATTTCTATGAGGCCTTTCTGAAGGATGCTTGTGTCCGCTGGAGTATCAATTATGGCGCCCAGTTTGCAGTCATCTGCGAACTTTGTCAGCCACAATCCTCCTACGTTTGCTTGCACCTCGGAAAAATAAATGCCGAACAAAAGGGGTCCCAGGACTGAGCCCTGTGGGACACCGCTTGTGACTGGCTTAGAGTCTGACATGGCTCCAGCAATTCTGACCTTGTGGGTTCTGTCCTTGAGCCAGTTTGCAACCCATCTTGTGACATATGGGTTTACATTTAAGCTGGTGAGTTTGCCAATGATGCCCGAGTGGGGTATTGTGTCAAAGGCTTTTGCAAGGTCAAGGTAGGCTGTGTGAACTGTCTTACTCTCATCAATGGCCTTAGTGACTGTTTCAAAAATCGACTAGGTTCAAAAGGCAGGATCTGCCTTTGACAAAGCCAAATTGGGTAGGATCCAATGTCTGTAGGTCCCCAATGTCTTTGTTTATGAGTTACATAATGATCCTTTCCATAGCTTTGCAGACCAGGCTCGTCAAGCTTATGGGGCGGTAATTTCCAGGGTCCATAGAAGCACCTCCTTTGTGGAGTGGGACCACTGTTGCTGTACGCCACTCTTTGGGTACATATCCTGTAGTAAGGCTAAGATTAAACAGCAGCCTTATGTGCGGGTTTAGTTCCTCTTGGAGTTCATGTAGCACGCAGCCCGGGACACCGTCTGGTCCCATTGATGTTGTATTTTTAGCTTTGGAGAGGGCGGCTCTCACCTGGGCATCTGAGATGTTAGGGAGGCTACACTCTGGGATAGATATTTCTCCTTTTGGGGGAGAAATTTGCACTGAACTTGTCTGCCAGAATGTTGGCAATATCTGTGGGTTCAGTGTATTTTGTGTCATTTTGGACTAATTCTGAGCATATCTGGGAGTTTCCACCCAGGTTTCTAACATAGCTAAAAAAGGCCTTGTGATTGTCTTTTGTGTCTTTTGCAATTTTTCTCTCAAAGTTGGCCTTGGATGATTTTATGAGTGATCGAAGTTTTTTGCTAGTACTGATCAGAGATGTCTTCCCTTTTGGGGATTTTGCTCTGTCATGTATTAGCTTCCTCCTCCTGTTGTAAAGTTTGTTAATGGCTGGGGTCCACCAGACAGGATGCCTGCCTTTGTGGGAATGGGTCTTGGTTTTATTAGGGATTGCATGATCCATGCATTCTTGAAGGTGTCCGTAGAAGGCATTTATAAAGGATTCAGTGGTGTGGGTTGTGGTTTCCACTGGCCCAGAGGCCTTGAAAGATACCACTTCAGTCTTAAGAAGTGTGAAGTCGGCTTTTGAGAAATTCTTCACTGTGGTCTTCTGTGCAGGGGGTGGGCGTGGGATGTAGATTTCCAGTGAGATTAATTTATGGTCTGATCTCACCAATGAGGGTATACTTCCGGTGTGGAGCATTTTGTCCCCATGTTTGTGATGATCAGGTCTAGTATATTATCTCCTCTTGTGGGAGTGGTCACTAGTTGTTCCATCGCGTTTGAGTTTATGAATTCTAGGAACCTTTGGGCTAGGGTGTTGGGGCTTGAGTAATGTTCCCAGTCTATGTTTGGGTAGTTGAAGTCTCCCAATATGATGGTATTTGGAGAGACATTCATACTCTCCAGTGTCTTCAGGAAGGCTGAGTGGGGTTCCTGAGTTTGAGAGGGTGGTCTGTAGCATGCTACAAACTGTAGGGCAGTTTTGCCTATGGTTAGTTGCACCTGGATGGTCTCCGATGCTTCGTGCATTGCCACTAACCTGGAGGTGTGGGTATCTTTGATGAATATGGATACTCCCCCTCCTTTTGTGGTTCAGTCCAAGTTTTGGGGCCGGAAAGCATGATATGAGGTATAACCTGGTAGTACTGGGGTGCTCTCAGGAGCCTTGAACCAGGTTTCAGTCACTGCACAGACATCAGTGTTCTCCATACTGAGGAGGGCTTCGAGAGAGTGCATATTGAGGTTTAGACTTCTGGCATTGAGCAGCATTACCCTTAGTTTTTTTCAATTGTGTTTTCTAGGGAGGTGGGTTTGTCTTTTGAGCCTTGCCTAAAAAAGGCACTATGGGGTGGCAAGAGCCTTGGCCAATATCCGGAAGCCCAGGGGTGACAGGTGCAAGCCATCCCTTGCGAAGCAGCGTGGCTTGTCAAGCATGTCATCCCAAGCGGACAGATATTGGACCCCCTTAGAATGACACCAGTAATTAAGCCAATTGTTAAAGCTGATCATTTTGTCTCTGTACTGTGACATCATTCTTGGTGAGGGTAAGATGCTGCTCAGGGTCAGGGTCATACCGGCCTGGGCTACATAATCAGAAAGCTCCTCTATGTCTCTTTTCATGTAGTCCAGGGAGGTACGTCTCAGGTCATTCACACCGGCATGGACAATGACTGAATCATATTTGTACTTGCTTTGGAGTGACCTGAGTGCTTGTGTTATGTGGTGGATTCTAGCGCCCGACAGGCAGCTTACTGTAACCTTTTCCTTGTTCAGTCTGGTGAGTGGGACATCAGTGTGTCTGACTATGGAGTCACCTATTGCAAGTGTATCTGGCATGTTGTTTAGCCTTAAGGGCTGTGACTGTTTAGCACACTGACTTTGTGAACTATGTGTTGCATGTGCTATGTCTTGAGGTAGTGGTCGCTTGGGTGTCTGCTTTGGAGGCCTCTGTTGTTTTGGTAGATTTTTAATTAGAGCCTCTGAGTATGTTTTTGTGTGTTTATGTGTTTGGTTTGCAGTTGTGATAGGTCTATGTGAGACTGGGATTGTGGTGTGCGTGGTTACCTTCTCCTCCTGACTGGTTTTGCCAGTACTGAGTTGAGAGAGCTCAGCCTCCAGTTTGGCTATATAGTTGCATCTCTCACATATATTTGTATTTGTTGGGAGGATCAGGGTTAGACTGTTTATATCAATATCTGACACCCATCTTCTGTATTTCTGATTTATTTTGTTGTTCAGTTCCTCTAGTAGCCCTGGATTACTGTAAACTCTCTTATAAATGTAGACCTATAACTGGTCAAATGTCCAACTTATTTTACATTAGATAAGGGTATTATGTTATTTCTAGAACTCAGCTAAGGACTTGAGCAACTGTCTCACATAAACCAGTCAGGATGGATGAGTAGTCATTTTAAAGGTGTAGTACATAGAAATCTAGTTCCTTCAATTAGGAGTGGCCACCAATTAATAGCAGTAAAGTATTGTGAAGGACTGAAAGCCTGACACTCTTATGGAATTTTCTCCATTTGATATAAATGCAACACTCATCATAAAATGTTTCAAGAGAGTACTAAAATATTACCTCAAATAAGCAGTCTGTTACAAATGTGCAGGCTTGTTTACTTAATGTACCCCTTACATGTGCTGTCCTTGTAATGACTTGGCTACATATGGTTAATATTATATTATTATCAGCAGAATAGTACTTTTTTCCATTTATTTTAGTGTTGTCTTTATTCTCTCAATCAGACTTAGTGGGCAAAAACATTACATATGTTTAAGGATGATTCATTTTATAATATCTATAATGTTGGATATCTGTTATAACATTAATAGCCTGTATAGTATCTTTCTACTGTGTATATCTACTGCATAATTAGATCATGACTGAAGCAGGCATTTTTAATCTATTTCTCTTACCTTTACAAATAAAATAAACTAAATTGTTAACTTTGTTATAAGCCAGCATAAGTAGGGACAGCCATGATGGTGCAGCAGTTAGCATTGCTGCCTCACAGCAAGTAGTTCTCCGGTTTGATCCTCGGCTGGGGTGCCTTCTGTGCGGAGTCTGCGTGTCCTCCTTGTTGTTGTGTGGGTTTCCTCCAGGTGCTCCGGTTTCATCCCAAAGACATGCTGTAGGTGAATTGGGCACTCTAAATTGGCCCTAGGTGTGAGTGTGTGCATGTGTGTGCCTTTTGTGGAAGGTTGGGCTGGCAACTCGACACTGTAAAACTCCACTGCCAATCATGAGCAGAAAGGTGATCCGCTGTGGCGACCCCTAACTGGGAAAAGACGAAAGACGAAGATAAGCTAGCATAAGTAATCCACACATAGACAATTGGATTAAACTGCTTACAAGTTCCCCTTAAGCAGTTGAGATTTATAAAAACAATGGGAAATATGTTCACTAAATATTGTAAGTGACTTAGAAGATTAGACAGTAAAACTGGACAGGAACATGGATGCATACAGGCCACATGTACAATAATTTTGCTGGCTAATGCTACTACATAGGTGACAATAAGCCATTTAAGGCGACACTCATCTGAGCAAGGATTAGTACTTATGAGGAAGGTTTGTATGTGCTCTCAGCTCTTGACAGCTTTACTCTTCCAATTATGAAACCAGAAGAAGTGATGCTAGAAGATATTGACATACTTTGGATTGATATTATGCTTAATCTTAATGTTGCTAATTTATAATTCATAGTAATTCATGAAGTAAATTTTTTTTCAGGCCAAAAAAACATCAGAAATAATGGAGTCAGCATTAGAATACACTGACTTTACAAAACAAATAGAAAGTACACCCCCCTTAAACTCCCTATCCTCTTTAATCTAAATATTCTAACTCTGAGATCACACAGCCTTTAGGAAAAATGGAACATTCCTATGCCCAGTATTCTAGCTCACTGTAATAAAGTTGAATTAAAAGACTGAATAGGAATTTGACCAAATACATCCTTATTTTATGGGGTACTTTAGTGAACAATCTGTCTCCCAAAATATCCATCTCATAAATTAGGCTCCAATTTTTCTTGAGGTCCCTGAGAAGTTAGACATCTTGCTGCAAGGACTATTTGTATGGCGTTCACAATGGGACCAGAACTTACTTTCTCACCAGTAGTTGTGGTGCGTAGAGCACCTGGAACTTAGACACAAGTATCAAATCACTGTGAGTGCAGTTTTTGTTAATACAATTGAGGAACAATATATTCCAGTGTAACCTTTTTTACAGTGACCAGAGATACTGTAAAACATGATACAAGTTAAGAGAGTGACTGTACTCTTTCTAAACAAAATGTTATAAAAAGTGTACCAGGTGAAGCTTGTATGTTTGAATCTGGACTAGCTCAAAGCTTCAGTAAAGGAGTTGGGAAATGAAGGATGAAAAGCAGTAAAATGTGACACTAGCAGCACAAAAAGTGATACAAATAATTAATCAAAGGGAAAAATGTATGTAGAATTAAGAACACAGAATGACAGAATTAAGAGACAACTTCCTAGGAACCTATAAGAACAAACAGTGATACTTGGGATTAACATGGCTAGGCTTGTAAAGGCTCTAGGGCTGCTAGCCTAGAACCTCTGACGAACCTTTAAGAACAAATGAAGATACTTGGGATTAACATGGCTAGGCTTGTAAAGGCTCTAGGGCTTTTAGCCTAGTAACCTCCTATGATCCTATGAACTGTTAGTCTCTACTTTTCACCTAATAAGTAAATTAAAATTCAGGGAATGAATGACTAAAACAACATAAGTATATTTTCTTTTCTAATAGCACCCTCTATCCTCACACAAGGTGTGCCTCATGGTTATATCCTTTCACCTTTGATCTATTCCTTATTTATTATCAAACTACATTTGGATCTCCTAAAATTGTAACTGATCTTTTATGTTGACAGTATGTTTATCCATAAATCATCCTCCTTCAGTCAACATAAAATCACAACTACTTTATCTAAATAAAACCAATTATATTAAAATGAATCAAGATAACTATCTCTATTAAATATTTAGGGATACATTGCTCTCAAGACAAACAATTCTAACTTATAATAAAATTTCATTCAGTCTTGGCATAATACTCATACAAGCATTTCTAAATGTAAATTTATGAATTTTTCACTTCTTTCAAAAGTAGTAATAATTGAAATTAATGCTTTACCCCAAAGTATTTTCTTGATATGTTCATCTTTTCAAATGCCTGCATATATTTTAAACATATTGCAATACAATTAATTGAATTCATCTGGCAAACAAAATTGTTTTGGAAAAGTTACTCTATACATAACAGCTCCCAAAAACTGTGGTCTAGCTCTTCCAAATTTTTACTTTATTATGGTATTATAAAACCAATCAGATTATTTCAAATTATAAATTTCAATGTTAAAACCAATTCATCAGATCAATTTTAGGTTAAATTATGGAGTGATCTCAAGGTTCAGCTTAATTGCATCACATTAGCATTACCTTGTAAACATCTTGTACTTTAATAAATTAAAAAATAATACAATTTTGGTGAGTTTAATTAGCTGTTTTCAAAATTTAATTTATTATGACTAGTGGATATGGTCTGTGTATCTCAACCAATTAACTTTAAGCCAAATATCAAATTAAATAGTAAAATGGTTGGCATGGATGATTATTCATTTCTGAAGAACAAATAAGTATGGGAACTATTAGCTATCATATCAACTTCATTTGAATTGCAAAGAAGCAGTTTTAATCTGCCTAAATGTTATATGTCTATTCTAAGACAAATTAGTGATGTCTTCCTTGGCAAATATGAAATGAATGTTATGCTTAAACAGAATGTTACCTTCCTAAAACAGCTCATTAATATTTTTCAACAGAACTAAGTGGTTCCTAAAGCTTATAAATTGAATACATCTTTTAGATTTAATGATTCCCTGCAATTATTTAGATTTTGATATAAATATGACACCTTAGTTCTATATAACAAAATAAAGAAAACTTTATCCCCAGGATTCACAAATCCTCCGTGTAAGAGTAGAGTAGTCTTACATGGAAACGCCAGTGTAAGATGGCAGTGTGCCATGCATATTAATGAGGGTGTGCTGCCATAACTCTAAGGCTAACATGGAACATGCACGAGTGCAGGGGCATGTCGGACTGCCAAGCAGTCCAAAAATCCACGCCCCTGAAAGTCTCTCAATCGGGAAATGTCAACCTACATGAGCGAGTCCACTCAAATGTGTACATAGCCAACAATACACTCCCCCACATTCTAACCCCAGTACAATTATAAAATATAAAACTTTTAATTTTTTTTATTCCCGATATAGCTGCCCGTATTTGCGCATGTTTGCGCGGATTTGCCCATTGCTTAGCTACAGTTAGCAGTCAAGACATCGAAGAAGATAATAAGAAACTTATATGCAAATTAAGGAAAGCAGCAATAGCTATGTGGTAGAACCTTCGCACAAAGAGAAGGCATTCCTGGTTCGAGTCCCACCACTCCCCATTTTATTTTCTGTTGGGAAATCTGTATATGAAAAGAATCCCTGAGATTTATCATTGAAATTATAGTAAAAAGCACTGAAATGGCCTATGTAGTAGTGAACGAATTTTAAATATATATAAGAAAATGAAATGGTTCTGCATACTGATGAATGCATAAGTAATGTATCTTAAGCAATGTGAAGCACTGCTAAGCAAAGTTTACCAGTATTAAGCACATTACAGTATAATTGCCCATATCTTAGCACTGCTTTAACTAGTGCAATAGCATTGCGTGGAGCTGCGCACCACGCCAACCAGTGCAATGTAGAGCAACGTCGGGCAATGTAGACAATGTAGAGCAACATCAGGCAACATAGAGCAACGTCGAGCAACATCGGGCAACATAGAGCAAAGTCGGTAAAACATAGCCACACCTCCTTGCTGCTCCTGCCAGTAGTGAAATAAAAAGCAATGACAGCCCTCGAACCCGGGATACTGTGCACCATAATCACAGGACTGAACCACTAAGCCATGACAGCTTTTCATAAGTATGCACTTTCAACACACACATGCAATCATCCCATTGCAGATGCTGAGAGAGAGACAGAGACAGAGAGAGAGAGAGAGAGAGAGACACACCCCCACCCACACCAGCGGGGGGGGGGGAGCCAAATACACACCAAACTGAAAGCTACGAACACGTACAAAGGAAAGGTATGTAACAGATATGTATTTACTGGCATGTAGTAGATGTATTTGAAGACTACTCTACATACTTTGAAACATCAATATGTGGCAGCAGTAAGTATCTATGCACAGATGCCCTACATGACTACTGCTATGGACAAATCAGTGTGTAGCTGTGTGCAGTGGGACATAACTGTGATATATGTAGCTCAGCATTAAATGTCAAACATCTGAACCATGTTATCTGTGTTCTGTACAGTAGTGTGGACAATGGCTGGTTGGGGGAGTAGCGCATACAGCTATATAACCATGGATGTGACAGAGTAACACATGCATGATAGTCATATCAACGTGTAGCTTAGCATTGGCAAATGCTGTACCAGGCTAGTATGCTAATCTAGCATTTGAGCTATGTATACACCCTCTAATATTACTGTGTGCTCACACGTGACACCTGTTCATGTTGCAGCAAAGCCCAACAGGTCAGCCATGAGGTCCAGGGACTTACAACAGTGTGGACCTTGTGCGTGTATGGCACACACATACGGAGAGATATATCTGTGTCAGATATATTAGCATCTGTACATGTGCATAGAGCAAGGGACATACTGAAACTGTTTCTGAAGGGAGGTCATATATATGTTGGTGAAGGTTGTTATGTGCATATTTGTATGTAGGCAGTAGTGTGTGGCAAACAAGACAGCATACAGTGCTGGTATATGACATGTGGTTGTTAAACGCTGTGGGTGTGATTTGTTAGGTTTGCAGTGCTGCAGCCAGTGAGGCCTGCTAAAGCCACATGGGCTGAGAACACCTTCAATGCATTTCGCACAAGACTGTGCAATATCATTACATAACTGTATACCTCACATACTTCGCATAATTGATATTCCCACCATGAAACGTGTACTGTATTTGTGCCTATATATATATATATATATCTATATGTACACCAATGGATGTTTATATGTATGTATATATATATATATATATATATATATATATATATATAGAGAGAGAGAGAGAGAGAGTCATATTTACTGCGACAGATGCCTGGTGACAAAGCCATGGCCTCAAGCTCAATGTCGGAAATTCATTGGCATCCCTTTTGCTAAAAACTCTGTACCCATGAACTACCATATAGGTGGTAGTCGACTGAACACCGAAAGTGTGATAAGAGACCATGGGACACAGGTGGACAGCAGTCTCCCCCTTGATAATCACAGTGCCACACTAGTCATGCAATCTGTCTACATGGCACACCTCATCACAAAAAGCTGTGTCATCCAGGGAAAAAGAGGTCAGTGTTCCCCTCTACCCATCACTCACAAAACCCATTATAGAGTACAATGCCGCTTCTGATATGTACCTCACAAGACATCTACAGCAACTGGAAAGGCCACAGACATACCTCACAAAGAGTAATACTGTCCTCAAAAAGATGCCCTATGCAGACCGTCTCACAAAACCACAGCTAGACTGTGTCACATACCGGCACCCCAGAGGTGACCTCTGCCTAACATACAAAGCTATGTCAAACCCAGAGCTGTTGGACATGCTCCACATAAACAGATCACAATCCCTATGAGCTACACGCTCTAGGGACCTAAACCTTGTCATCTCAATAAACAGAACATGCTGGAGGGATAGATTTCTATCTCAGAGACATTCCATACAATGGAACAAACTATCTATCAATAGCAAACAAAGCTCCTCAGTAGCACTCGTCATGAATAGTCTTGATGATTGGATGGGAGATAGGACATATACCCCCGGAATCACCTCTGTGGCTCTGCTTGACAGGGGCACATGAAATTAAATTACTTGGGTGTCAAAGGCCAGGGTATCATCTGGCTAGGCTTCTATAGACCCTAGGGCCAATAGCCTATTACCTACCTATGAACCAATACACACCCACAAGTACTTGTTGCAATAATTGCTATGTGAGATTGATTGAGTGTGATGGCGAATGTGCTGGTGAATGTGTCACAGTTGTGTATATGTGGGATAGCTTAGTGGCAAACTGTTTCTGTCATGGTATTATGTGTCCTAGCTCCGATCCCAGTGAAAGATGTGTATGCTATTGCTAGCCAGAAAAAGCAGTATGGCATATGGTCTGACGTAGTCCCTTTGTGTTAACTGGGGTGTGCCACTGGAGGATAAAGCAGTACATGTATGCTCATTGATTGGTACTGCTGGTGAATCAAACCTCTGTATGAACTGTAGTACTACCTGAAGCTGTAGGCCTAAACAGCACAGTATGGTATATGTCCACATTGCTTGGAAACACTGTTTTGTGTGTTCCCTGTAGTCCTCACAGATTACATACCACAGGCATAAGGGTTTGTAAGTACTGACACACAGTACTGTATGGTACACACGTAAAGCTCATCTGGGTTGCCATACCTCTGTGTCCTGTATGTATGTCTGATGTGTGTGTGGGTATGCCTGTAACATGCCCTCGGTCATATGTCAGGATATAAGTGCATATCTAGCAACATGTATAGTCTAGTACAGCAGTATGCCACCTATATTCATGAATGTGCACATATTGTAGGCAGGGGTTTTCCATCAACAACTAGTGTGGCATACTGGTAATACTGTAACTGGACTTTACAATCATTGCAATGGATTACATATTTCGTTATGCATTAGCTTGATATATACCTCCTGTGGCTAGGTGGTGCATTGTATCGCATACAGTGTGCCATGTACTGTTACATAGTCTTACATAGAGGTTTCTCTTTGTTGCTGTGCAGAAAATGTTTTAATATATAGAGCGTGTCAGGCACTGTCAAGCAGTTGTGGGTTGAGCACTGATATGTGGTATTGAAAGTGTGTATCCTCTGACAGACAATAGTTTGTTATTTATGGCAGTTCAGTGATATCTGTACTGTAGAATGTTAAGTGTGCCACATGACTTGCTCACACATATTGTTTCATTGTCTTCCAGGGTCATGGCCCACCATCGCAATCCTGCCTATAGTCATGCAGAGGATGATATATTAACCACCTGTCTCATCCAACACTACACCCTGCTATTTTCAAGAACCAGCCAGGACCAGCATGAGTGGACTGCACTGTGGCAAGATGTTGTCCGTAGGATAAATGACATAGGCATGCATAACCGGACATATGAGCAGGTATGACATCACTGCAGTGATTTACTTAGACATGTCCGCCAGTGTGCGTCTGATGTCCGTAGGCAACAGCTTGCCACAGGTGGTGGGGTTGTCACTCATCCCCCCCTCACCAGAGTGGAGGAGCTGCTCCTGAGCCTGGGGGCTTCCAGCCAACAACAACAACAGCACACATGTATCATCATGGAGGCCGGAGCCCCCCAGAAAGTTCACATGGAGTGTGCAGGTAAGATGGCATATCTGTAGACTACTGTTACCTCTATTGTTAGATCATGCATATGTGAAATGTGTACTGTGTAGTTAGAAGATGTGGAGCCTGGTGTTGTTCAATACTGATAATTTGGAACATGATGTGTAGGCATGTGACTGTCAACTATTGTGCTACTGTAAGATTGCAACCCCACAGTAGCAATGCCACAGTTGTTGCTACTGACAAACTGTTTCATATCCTTATAGGTCCCTCTGGTGTGACAGTAAGGCAGCAGATCCATGCTGATGAGTGTGTTCTACATTTAATATTGCAAATAAAATGTGCATGTCATAGGTGAAGTGTAGGCCATGTACACATGTAACACACCTACACATAATGCATGCTGTGCATGTTTGCTGTGAGACTATGCACATCTCAGTAACGTGAGAGGCTGCCTCAAACACATGCAATACGCAGAGCATCCCAAACAATTGTGGCTACACTATAGTGGACATTGGATAGGCAGTCGATACACATGCACACGACATACACAACTCAGTCATGCGTAGTACATGTTAATATGCTACACATGACGTATTCAGACACATGCTGTAAGGTCACACTCCAGTATCCCAAATGTCATCCACACAGCACACATAATATACCTGAGGGGTAGAGGCCTATCATGGGGCAGTGCGACACTCTTCAACACACAACACATTCATGTTAGGCAATGCTCCCTATTGGGCACCTTACAAACCCATGTAACAACTGGCTGTGAAATGGTGAATGTAGCCATGGTACTGCAGTTCATGTACAGCATGATAGGTGCCGGTCTGGCACACATTAGTAGTCTTGAGTGACCTCATGATGCTGCATGATGATGGCTCATGGTACTACAAGCCATCCAGTTACAGTAACCACAGTACTACACATAGCATTCATTGCTATACACCTCAATGTTGTATGTGTGCAAACATATGCACCTATACACAATATGCATAGCAATCACCATTTGCACAAAGTGACACATATATGTCTTGTAATGCTATTGAGTGTATAGGTCACATGACACACATTGGGTATGTGTGATGTTTAATGTTGCAGTTCTGTTGTAGCATGCCATGTCATGGCTGGCACTGGCATGTCCACAATATGTTCTACACTCACCATAACTACTGTATAATGGCTATGTTGAGCAATAGTATTCCATCAGGTATACACGCACCACTCATCCTGTGTGTATACATAGCATGCATGAGCTAAACCTGTGACCACAATTATCTGCTAAAGACACAGACGCTCTAATCCATAACGGATATCTATGTGACACACAGATAAACATCCAGCCATGGTATGTATACCTGTGAGTGATGGTGCACAGCACATTGAAGAGCTTGTAATACTTGCACAGCAATGTTGTGTCCATGTACACATTGCATTCCAGGGTGAGGCCAATCACTGAACAACAACACACATGCATCAAAGCCATGTATACTGTTATTAGCAAGGACTGTCTACACTCGCACTGCATGCTGTTGAGCAACACATGTCCTGCATGCTGACATGTGTGATATGACTGCTTGTCTTGTGATACTCTACCCCACCGTCAACCGCTATTGGGTATGTTCTGGATTGCTGGTGATGTGTGTGTGTGTGTGTGTGTGTGTGTGTGTGTGTGTGTGTGTCTCTGCTTTAGTGAGGAGTGTATTTGAGTGCATGCATGCATGTGTGCATGTGTGCATGTGTGCATGTGTGCATGTGTGCATGTGTGCATGTGTTCATGTGTTTATGTGTGCATGTGTTCATGTGTTCATGTGTGCATGTGTGCATGTGATCATGTGTGCATGTGCTCATGTGTTCATGTGTGCATGTGTTCATGTGTTCATGTGTTGTGCATGTGTTCATGTGTTCTTGTGTGCAAGTGTGCATGTGTTCATGTGTGCGTATGTGCATGTGTTCATGTGTGCACGTGTGCATGTGTGCATTTGTTCATGTGTTCTGACATCATGTACAGGTCATAAAGTGTGTTTCCTGTCTTCCTCTGACAGGTGCTGAGGTTGGGCTGGTTCACTGCAGCAGGGAACCTGATGTCACTGACACAAATAGTGATAATGAGGATAGGTGTGTTGAGGCACAGGCATGTTTGCCAGGGTCTGTCGTTGGGCCACCAATCGACAGTACACAGCTGTCCATCCCATCCATGCACACAGTCATACTATCAATACATCCCTCATCACCAATGCCCTTAGCTGAGGGACAGTCTACAGTCTGCAATGGCCAGGACAGTGTAGTACCTATGGCACATGCATCCAGACACAGCAGCCATACCCAGAGGTCTGGAATGGTACCACAAAGGCAGATGTCCAGGGGTTCTCGTTAGAGCACTGATGGTCATCATGCCCCGGCAGATGTGCCACAGGTCTTACAACCTCACGCATGTTCCAGGTTGTCATGGAGGCACAGGCACATATGGAACGGTACACCAGACAGGGACTAAGGGCACAGAGGGCACATAACACTGCTTTAAATGACAGTATCTGTGACCTAGCAGGTGCCATCCATAATTACACTGAGGTCATGGATAGACATTGGGGTGATACATTAGATGGCCTCCACAACGTCATGTCCATATGTCAGGACAGAGCTGGATGGGTGAGACATCGACGTGGATGTATGCCAGCAATATCAGCAGCTGGCAGTCGCTGCAGATGTCCCTCAAGTCACAGCCACTCCCGTAGTGCCAGTACCAACCCCAGCAATGTTGGGGGTGGGCTGTCCATAGACCATCCTAGAAGACCACATGCACATGGCTCTGGACAGTCCCAGCAGGGACCTGGGTCCAGTGTACATATGTCTACCTCTGAGGATAGTACTCAGTCTGGCTTAGTACCTGATACTGTCAGTAGGTACCGTATCCATGGCCGGAGACGGTGATCTGTAAAGCCTGGCAGGTACAGTCTGTGGCTGTCCCACAAATCCCTGTATATGGCAGCCACATGGTGGAACTGTGTGCATGCAGACACACACACACACACACACACATAAACCAGACACCTAGGGCTAACACATACCTGCACACATTACATCAATATTGGCCCATACCAGTACACACACACACACACACACACACACACACACACACACACACACACACACACACACACACACACACACATGTCAATTGTATGGCTCAATGTAGGCCTCTGACAAACCAACAACACACCCTGTGCATATGATGAAACCTGTGCCACCTCCTGTCATCTTTAGCATTGATGCAGGAACAGGCTAACATGGTGCTGATGCACAGGTTGACTTTATGGCAGTATAGCAATGTTAGCATGTTGTCAGCAGTAAAGTGTAATGTTATCCTTGAAGGTGTAGCTGAGCAGGCATGATGCATTAAAGCTATGATTGTCAATGTAGTATTGTTTACACCAGTGTTAATCCCAATAGTGTATTGTCCATCCACGTGCCACTTGGCTGATGTGTGTTGTATTGGCAGCATGTGTTAGAGAGTGGACAATACATGTGGGATGTGTGCAGCAGAGGTTTGCAGGTGTACATTTGTGAACATGGTGGAGGTTCACTATCTGCATGTACGTGCATTGTGGACACATGGGCAGGGTGACATGCCCTGTATTACACAGTGTTAACACTCCATAGTTTCTATTGGTGGCCAGTATGCATTGTACTACACACATTTTGGAACTTGGGTACACATGTGTGTATGACATGGTTTGACACTGTGCTGTGGGTGATACTGTTACTACCTGTCATTGGTTTGCATTCTGGTAGTATACATAACCTCTACAGCCTGACCATAAACAATCGTTAGATGATGTCTTGACAACTGGCACACAGATGTAGGACACACAGTAACATTTGTACGCTTCAGAAACTATACTATGCCAGTAACCAGTGGTGTTCACCTGCACCCATTCCTGGGACCACTCCTGATTGCCATATAGGTCACTTAGGTACAAGCATATACAGTAGGGATATGTCTGTCCATGTCTGGGAATGCACACTGTGGCCTATAATGCATTCTCCAGATGACACACACATCCTCCACAAGGGTATCATACAGACAGATACCTGTTGTCAAACCCATGCTGTAAAGCTATAAGCCAACTAAAGCATGGTCATCCACCTTTACAAAACATAGTATCCCCAGAGTACCACATAGGTAGTAACCCCCAACATGTTGACAGGTACTGATGTGTACATACAGCCAAGTGTTACATCATCTCTCCTTTGGTAATCACATTTCCAAAGGTATTTTGAAATCCCTCTGTGAATCACATAAGCAATAAGGGGTCTGCATGCATATCCACAAAGTTGTTGTACACCTATAATGAAGAGCCATCACTGACAGACGTTGCTGCATTTGAACTGGTCTGGAATATACCTCAGGCATAAACCCTCACTCACGCTATGCAATAGAAACCGTAATGAGTGTGTGTGACACGGATGACCTAGGCCAGGGATCACTGCAGTGGCTGTGCTTGTCACAAGCATACAGATGTGACTTAAGGTCTGGAAAGTGGCAGCACACTCTGGCAAAGACAACAGATGTGTTCATGAAGACAGCAGGGTTACCACCTATGAAATGATTGAGGTCACATAGGTTCAGAGGTTCATAGGTTCATACTAGGCTATCTACCATGGGGCATTTATAAGCCTAGCCCGATTGTGTTTGGCTTATGCCACCCCTTGATTTGAGTATACTGTGCCCTTTTTAAAGTTTAGTTTACTGTGCCTCTGTCTAATAGTGACACGGAAGTAATCCCCGGGACAAACCTACGATCCCCCATCCACTCATCAAGACTCTTCTTGAAGAGAGTCAGTGAGGTGCTCTGCCTGACATGAATTGGAATTCTATTCCAGAGTAAAGGGAGCCTCTGGGTTATGAATCTGTCCCTCCAGCATGTTCTATTTATTTCTGTGCTGAGGTTCAAGTCCCTCGAGCACGTGGCTCTAAAGGATTTAGATTTACTGAGGTGGAGCATGTCCATTAATTCTGGGTTGGACATAGCTTTATATGTCAGGCATAGATCGCCTCGAAGTAGGCAGTATGCAACTGAGTAGAGCTGGAGTTTTTTTAACCGAGCAGCATATGGCATCTGTTTGAGTCCCTTGATCCTCCTGGTGAGGTACTTTTGGGGTCTTTCTAATTGCTGCAGGTGTCAGGTAAGGTACATCCCAAAGGGGCATTGTATTCTATGATGGGCCTGATGAGGGATGAATAAAGGGGCACGATTACCTCTCTTGATCTAGATGTGAATCCTTTCATGATGAGGTGGGCTATGTAGAAGGTCTTTCTAACCACTTTGGCAATGTGGTTGTCAAAGGAGAGATTGCTATCAACTTGGGTCCCCAGATCCCTAATTACTTTCTCTGTACTTAATGGGTTACCACCTATGTGGTAATTTGTGGGCACATTGTTTTTGCCAAAGGGTATGACTATACACTTTTTGGCATTTAGCTTTAGACCATGGCTCTGGCACCAGTTATCTGTCTCTGCGAGACCTTTTTGAAGGATGTTTGTGTCAGCTGGAGAGTCGATTATGGCACCCAGTTTGCAGTCATCTGTGAACTTGGTGAGCCATAGTCCTCCCACGTTGGCCTGTACCTCAGAAAAGTAAATACTGAACAAGAGAGGTCCCAGGACAGAACCTTGTGGGATGCCACTTGTGACCGGTTTCAAGTCTGACATGGCTCCAGCAACTCTGACTCTGTGGGTTCTGTCTTTGAGCCAGTTTGCGACCCATCTTGTGACATAGGGGTTTATATTTAGGCTGGATAGCTTATCTATGATACCCGAGTGGGGTATTGTGTGAAATGCCTTTCCGAGGTCCAGATAGGCTGTGTGGACTACCTTCCCTTCATCTATGGCCTTGGTGACTGTTTTGAAGAAGTCGACCAAGTTCAAAAGGCAGGATCTGCCCTTGACAAAGCCAAATTGGGTAGGATCTAGTGTCTGTAGGTCCCCAATGTCTTTGTTTATGAGTTCCATGATGATCCTCTCCATAGCCTTGCATACTAGGCTAGTCAGGCTTATAGTCAGGCTGATAGTTCCCAGGGTCCGCAGAGGCGCCACCTTTGTGGAGTGGGACTACTGTTGCTGTACGCCATTCTTTGGGCACATATCCTGTAGTGAGGCTGAGATTGTACAGCAGTTTTACTTGAGGGATTAGTTCTTCTTGGAGTTCATGTAGGATGCAACCCGGGACGCCATCTGGTCCCATGGAAGCAGTGTTTTTTGCTTTGGAGAGGGCGACCTTCACCTGAGCATCAGAGATGTTTGGGAGGCTGCACTCTGCCGGGATAGATACTTGCTCTTTTGGGGGGGGGGGTGGAGAAGTTTGCACTGAACCTGTCTGCCATGATATTGGTGATGTCTGTGGGTTCAGTGTATTTTTTTGTCATTTAGAATCAACTCAGAACAAGTCTGGGAGTTGCATCCCAGGTTCCTAACATAACTGAAAAAAGCCTTATGATTGTCTTTAGTGTCCTGTGCAATTTTTCTCTCAAAGCTGGCCTTGGAGGATTTTATGAGGGATCGTAATTTTTTGCTAGTACTGATCAGAGATGCCTTCCCTTTTATGGATTTTGCTCTATCATGTAGTAGCTTCCTCCTTCTGTTGTACAGTTTATTTATGGCTGGGGTCCACCAGACTGGACGCCTGCCTTTGGATGATTGGGTCTTGATTTTGTTTAGGATAGCATGATCCATGCATTCCTGGAGATGTCAGTAGAATGCGCTTATACAGAATTCTGCAGTTTGGGCTGTAGTTTCCACTGGCCCTGGGGCCTTGAAGGATTCCACTTTAGTTTTGAGAAGTGTGAAGTTCGCTTTTGAGAAGTTTTTCAATGTGGTTTTCTGGGCTAGGGGTGGGGTCGGGATGTGGATATCCAGTGAATTTAATTTATGGTCTGATCTTACCAATGAGGGATATACTTCTGGTATGGAGCACAGAGTCCCCATGTTGGTAATGATCAGATCTAGTATGTCTTCCCCTCTTGTGAGAGTGGTGACTAGTTGTTCCATAGCATTTGAGTTTATAAATTCCAGGAACCTTTGGGCTAAGGTGCTGGGGATTGAGTAATGCTCCCAGTCTATGTTTGGGTAGTTGAAGTCGCCCAATATAATGGTGTTCGGAGAGATCTTAGTGTTCTCCAATGTTTTCAGGAAAGCCGAGTGGGATTCCTGACTTTGAGAGGGTGGTCTGTAGGATGCTATAAACTGAAAAGCAGTCTTGCCCACTGTCAGTTGCACATGGATGGTCTCCGATACTTCGTGCACTGCCACTAACCTGGAGGTATGGATATCCTTGATAAATATGGAAACTCCCCCTCCTTTTGTGGTTCGGTCCGGGTTTTGGGTCCGAAAAGCATGATATGAGGTATAACCTGGTAGTGCTGGGGTGCTCTCTGGAGCCTTGAACCAGGTTTCTGTCACTACACAGATATCAATGTTCTCCATACTGAGGAGAGCTTTGAGTGCATGCATCTTGAGGTTAAGACTTCTGGCGTTTAGCAGCATTACCCTTAGTTTCTTGTTCCTTGTGCTGTCTATGGAGGTGGGTTTGACTTTTGAGCCTTGCCTAAAAAAGGCACTATGGGGGTGGCAGGAGCCTTTGCTAATATCCAAAAGCCCAGGGGTGACAGGTGCAAGCCCTCCCTAGTGAAGCAACATTGCTTGTCGAGCATGTCATCCCAGGCTGACAGACACTGGATCCCCTTTGAATGACACCAAAATTTTAGCCATTTGTTAAAATTGATCATTTTGTCTTTATACTGTGGCATCATTCTAGGTGAGGGTAAGATGCTGCTCAAGGTCAGGGTCATACCGGCCTGGGCTACATGATCAGAGAGCTCCTCTATGTCTCTTTTCATGTAGTCGAGGGAGGTACATCTCAGGTCATTCACGCCAGCATGTACAATGACTGAGTCATATTTGTATTTGCTTTGGAGTGACCTGAGTGCTTGCGTTATGTGGCAGATCCTAGCGCCCGACAGACAGCTCACTGTGACCTTCTCTTTATTCAGCCTGATGAGCGGGAAGTCAGTGTGTCTGACAATAGAGTCACCTATTACAAGGGTATCAGGTGTGTTATTCAGCCTTAAGGGCTGTGACTGCTTGGCACACTGACTTTGTGTGCTATGTGTTGTACGTGTTTTGTTTTGGGGTAGCGTTTGCTTGGATGTCTGCTTTGGAGGTCTCTGTTGCTTAGGTAGATTTTTATTTAGAGTCTCCGAGTATGTTTTTGTGTTTTTATGTGTTTGGTTCGCTGTTGTGGTGGGACTATGTGATACTGGAATTGTGTTGTGTGAGGTTACCTTCTCCTCCTGACTGGTTACACCAGTTTTGAGATGAGAGAGCTCAGCCTCCAGTTTGGCTATATGGTTGCATCTCTCACATATATTTGAACCTGTTTGGAGGAGAGGGTTATCCGTGTACATGAGACAGTTGTAAAATTGCCTCAAAATTCCCAGATTCACTAGCTGGACTGGAGAGGAAACCATTGACTGACCTTTGGACATGCTAGAATAATATAGGGAACTGAATTAAAACGGACCAATAGGGGGCAAGGTAATCGTAGAGAGTATAAGAGTAAGTAGTGCTTATGGTTTATTAGTGCTAACTTGTAAGATTACTTATTTGGACCAGTGAGGGGCCTTAGAATGAGAATATGGTGCTTAATTTGAGAGATAGAGCAGTTCTAAGGGAAAAAGTGAAGAGCAGACTTTGTGGAGCCAGGAATAGTTTAAACCCAATTAGGCGGCGCTGCCCGATGTTGCGCTATGCGCAAAAACATGCAAAACCGTGCAAAAGAGGGTTTTAAGAGAGGGAGATCAAGGAGTTTGGAATTGACCCAAAATGGCCAATAAAACTACAGTTTCAAGGCAGTAACCACTCCCACAGGGGCAGGCAGGCTGCTCAATGTTTATCACTGCCACTGATGAACACAGAGACTTATAAAATGCAAATTTTAAGAAAAAAAAAACGATTTTAAAAATAAGTGCAGGCAGGAAATTCAGTAATCAGCTCTAGGTTGTGTTCTAAATACAGTTACCAACACAGAAATCAAGTTTAACAAGCCAGAAAATGCTCAAAAGTAGGCGGCAATGCAGAAGAACTTAACAAATAATCTGAAGCAAAATACTTAAAATCCCAAAAGTGGCTCCTTTCTTCTCTCAGCGTTTTCTCCTCTTGGTGGGTGCTTCACCAACAGCCAACAAGTCCAAACAGATGCCAAAACCACGAGGCAATCGGGTTTTAAGAGAGGGAGATCAAGGAGTTTGGAATTGTCCCAAAATGGCCAATAAAACTACAGTTTCAAGGCAGTAACCACTCCCACAGAGGCAGGCAGGCTGCTCAATGTTTATCACTGCCACTGATGAACACAGAGACTTCCCTTTAGCCCAAGCAAACAATGGCCTCCAAGAAACTTACAAACAGTTCAGAACAGCAAATCTGTAACTGAACTTTTTTAAATCTCAGAAAAGTGGGTAAAAGCAAGATTTTTTGTTTTTTTTAAGGAAAGCAGAGGTTCACAAGTATCAACAAGTTAGAACAGTGCATTAAATGACCCCGCACTTGAGTGCTAGGCCAGAGACAGATAAAATGCAAGTTTTAAGAAAAAAAAACGATTTAAAAAATAAGTGCAGGCAGGAAATTCAGTAATCAGCTCTAGGTTGTGTTCTAAGTACAGTTACCAACACAGAAATCAAGTTTAACAAGCCAGAAAATGCAATGCAGAAAAACTTAACAAATAATCTGAAGCAAAATACTTAAAATCTCAAAAGTGGCTCCTTTTTTCTCTCAGCGTTTTCTCCTCTTGGTGGGTGCTTCACCAACAGCCAACAAGTCATGTTGTAACATGTACGTATATGTATTTTCCACACAGCTACCTGACGTGCAATGCACATACTGTTGTCATTGTGATATGTCATAAAGTAGTAAAAGCAAAACCCACAACACAGTGACCAACTGTGTCATACACGCTCACCAAGTGCTATGCTACTTAAGCAGTACGCATTTACACGATGCGCTATACACATTACGGGGAGCTCTTCTTTCCACAGGTATATTTGTAGGATGGTGACATCATCTGACTTGACAAAGATAAGTATAACACTTTTAAGGTGTTGTAGTTGTCTCAAAAAGGTTGCTCCTCTACCAGGAGATACACTCACACTTGAATACAGTTGTCAAGTGCAGGATTCAAACCCCTAACTAACTACTTTATGATACTAGAGCAGTACACATTTACATGATGCGCTATACACATTACTGGGAGTTCCTCTTTCCACAGGTATATTTGTAGGTTGGTGACATCATTGGACTTGACAAAGATAAGTATACCACCTTTCAGGTGTTGTAGTTGTCTCCAAAAAGGTTGCTCCACTACCAGTAGACACACACTCTCATACTGTTGTCAAGTGCAGGATTCAAACCCCTACCTAGCTACTTTATGATACCAGAGCAGTTTTCCACAGGTATATTTGTAGGATGGTGACATCATCGGACTTGACAAAGATAAGTATAACAATTTTAAGGTATTGTAGTTGTCTCCAAAAAGGTTGCTTTTCGACCAGGAGATACACACACATACACACTCTCATACAGTTATCAAGTACAGGATTCAAACCCCTACTTAACGATACTAGATTAGTACGCATTCACACGATACGCTATACACATTACTGGGAGTTCCTCTTTCCACAGGTATAATTGTAGGATGGTGACATCATCGGACTTGACAAAGATAAGTATACCACTTTTAAGGTGTTGTAGTTGTCTCCAAAAAGGTTGCTCCTCTACAAGGAGATACACACACACACAGAATCATACAGCTGTCAAGTGCAGGATTCAAGCCCCTACCTAACTACCTTATGATATTAGAGGAGTATGCATTTACACGATGCGCTATACACATTACTGTGAGTTTGCTTTTCCACAGGTATATTTGTAGGGTGGTGACATCATCAGACTAGACAATGTGGGTTACATTAGGTGACATTAGGTGGGCTACATAGAAGGAATATGTAAACACTTTGGCAATGTGATCTTCAAAGGAGAGTTTACTATTTACCTGGGTCCCCAGGGCCATAATTACATTCTCCGTACATACTGGATTACCACCTATGTGGTAATTTGTGTGCACTTTGTTTTATCCAATTAGGATGACTATGCATTCTTTGGCATTCTGCTTGAGGGCATTGTTTTGACACCAGGTATCTGTCTTTGTAAGATCCTTCTGTAGGATATCTGTGTCAGCCGTGGAGTCGATTATGGACCATAGTTAGCAGTCATCTGCAAACATGTTCAGCCATACTCCTCCCGTGCTTTCCTGTACCTCTGAGCAGTATCTACTGAACAGGTGGGGTCCCAGGACCAATACCTGTGGGATGCCATTTGTGACTGGTTTTGAGTCGGACATGGCACCTGCAACTCTGAACATGTGTGTTTGCTCTGTGAGCGAGTTGGCCACCCATCCTGTGACATAGCTGTTAATGTTCAAGCTGGTAAGCTTGTCCATGATTCCAGAGTGGGGAATGGTGTCAAAAGGCCTTAGTGAGGTCTAGGTGGTCTGTATGGACTACTTTCACCTCCATCTATGTCCTTGGTAACTGTTTCAAATAAGTCAACTAGGTTTAGGAGCCAGGATCTACCTTTAACAATGCCAAGTTGGGTAGAGTCCAGTGTCTGAAGGTCCCCAATGTCTCTGTTTGTGGGTTCCATGATTATTTGCTCCATAGCTTTGCAGACCAGGCTGAGTAGGCCTATAGGGCAATGGTTTCCTGGTTCTGTTGTGGCACCCCCTTTGTGGAGCTGGATGACTGTTGTGTTATGCCATTCTCTGGGTACATAGCCTGTGGTAAGGTTGAGTCTGGACAGTGAATGTAGGTGAGGGTGTAGTTCCTTTTGGGGCTGGTGTAAGTCGCAGCCTGGGACACCATCCAGTCCCATTGATGCTTTGTTCTTAGCTTTGGAGAGGGCTGTTTTGACCTGCATGTCCATGAAGTCTGGTGCTCTGCATTCTTCTGGGATGGACACAGGCCCTTTTGGGGGTGATGGGGGGGAGTTTGCACTAAACTTGTCCCCCAGGATGTGGGCAATGTAGGTTGGTTCAGTGTATCTTTTTTCCATTTTTCAGTAGCTGACAGCATATTTGAGAGTTGTCACCTAAATGTTTGGTATAGCTAACGAAGGCTTTGTGGTTGTTATTCTTACATTCCTTGGCAATTTGTCTTTAGAAACTGGCCTTGAATTATTTTATGAGTGATCATTGTTTCTTCCTAATAATGATCAGTGATGCCTCTCCTTTTGTGAAGTTTGCTCTATCATGTGTTCATTCCCTCCTTCTGTTGTCTAGCTTATTTATGTGTGATGACCACCAGATTGGTTTCCTATTTTTGGAGGAGTGCATCTTGGTTTTATTTGGCATGTCTCGATCCAGGGTTCAGTCCTGGGTCCTGTCCTGTCTGGTATCTACTTCCCTGAAGTAAACTTTAACATGGAAGTTTCCAGATGACTGCAATCCCCATAAATAAAAAAAACTAGTGGACATCCTACAAAAGGGCCTCACTGAGACATCTTGTGACATAGTGGTTTATACCTAGATGTAGATGCTCATAGAATGCACTTGTAAATGATTCTGCAGATTGTATGGCATTATCCTATAGCAAGGGTGCTTTTGAACTTTCTACTTTGGTCTTGAGAAGAGTGCGGTTTGCTTTAGAAACTTTCTTAACAGTGGTTTCCTTGACTGTGGGGGGGTGTGTGATTTGGATGTCCAGTGTGATTACTTTATGATCTGATATTACCAGCATGGGGTTTATCTCTGTTGTGGAACACTGGTACCCCATGTTGGTGATGATCAGGTCCAATATGTTGTCACCTCTAGTGGGCGTGGTGGCCAGCTGTTCCAGAGCGTTTGAGTTTTTAAACTCTAGGAAGCATTGGGCAAAGGATATTGTACACAAGTGATTCTCCCAGTCAGTGTTTTGGTAGCTGTAATCTCCTCCTATAAGGGTGTTTGATAGGACCTTTATATTTTCCACTGTTCTCAGGAATACTGAGTGAGGTTCCTGAGACAAGGTAGGTGATCTGTAGCAGGCTACAATCTGATAAGCAGCTTTACCAAATGTTAGTTGCACTTGCATGGTCTCCAAGGCCTCATGCTGTGCCACTAACCTGAAGGTGTGGGTATCCATAAGGTAAATGGATACACCACTTCCTTTTGTATTTCACTCTGGGTTTTGGGGCCGAAGATCAGAGAGATTGTGAGTGTTTTACATGGAGCATGTCCAACAGATCTGTGTTTGACATAGCTTTGTATGTTAGGCAGAGATCACCTCTGAGTAGGCGATATGCGAGAGAGTACAGCTGGAGCATTTTCAGACGGTCTGTGTATGGCATGTATTTCAGGCCGCTAATGCTATTTGTGAGGTATTTCTTCAGGCTTTCCAGTTGTTGTAGATGTCTTGTGAGGTACATAGCAAAAGGGGCGTTGTACTCTATTATGGATCTAGTGAGTGATGAGTAGAGGGGAACAATGTTCTCCTCTATTCTGCATGATATACCTTTTGTGATGAAGTGTGCCACATAGAAAGATTTCCTGACTACTGCAAGGATGTGTTTATCACAGGTATGTCCACTGTCCACCTGTGACCCAAGGTCTCTTATTACACTTTCAGTGTTAAGTATACTACTGCCTATGTCGTAGTTCATGGCTACAGAGTTTTTACCAAAGGGGATAACAATGCACATTTTGGCATTGAGCTTGAGGCCATGGCTTTGACACCAGGCATCTGTCTCAGTGAGGCCCTTTTGTAGGATGTCCACATCTACAGTAGTTTTGATTATGGATCCTAGTTTGCAGTCATCTGGAAACTTCATTAGCCACAGAACTTCCATGTTAAAGTTTACTTCAGGGAAGTAGATACCAGACAGGACAGGACCCAGGACTGAACCCTGTGGTACTTCACTTGTCTCTGGTCCAAAGTCGTACTTGGTGTCTGCTACTTTCACAGTGTGTGTTCTGTCAGTTAGCCAGTTGGCAACCCATCTTGTGACATAGTGGTTTATACCTAGTTTAGTGGGTTTATCTATAATTCTAGAGTGGGGGCTGGTGTTGAAAGCTGTGGCAAGATCTACATAGGCTGTGTGAACCACTTTACCCTTGTCTACGGTTCTGGTGACTGCTTCAATGACATCTATCAGGTTTAGGAGACATGATCTGCCTTTTACAAACCCAACATGGTTGTGGTCCAGAGTTTGGAGATTACCAATGTCTTTTTTTATAAGTTATATGATGATACATTCCATGGCCTTGCAGAGCAGGCTCATCAGGCTAATGGGGCGCTAGTTGCTGGGGTCCATGGTGGCTACCCCCTTATGCAGTGGGATAACCGTCGCTGTCTGCCGTTCAGCAGGCACAAAGCCTGAGGTGAGGCTATGACTTAACATGGTACATAGGTGTGGTGCCTGTTCGTTCTGTAGATTGTGTAGAACACAGCCTGGGATGTTATCTGGTCCCATGGATGCTGTGTTCCTGGCTTTGGAGAGTGTGTTTTACCTGTGCAGCCGTGATGACAGCAACTTTGCAGTCTTCCGTTATAGAGATGTGCTCTTTCATGGCTGAGAGGGGGGTAAAGTTAGCACTGATCCTATCTGCCAGGATGTTGGCAATATCAGTTGGGTCTGTGTATTCAGTGCCATTGTGCTGTAACTCAGAGCAGATCTGAGTGTTGGCATTGAGATTCTTGGCATAGCTGTAGAATGCTCTGTAGTTGTCTTGATAATCAGTGATGATTTTGTTTTCAGAACCAGCTTTGGAGGATTTCATCATGGATCACAGCTTCTTAGTGATGTTGACCATGGAGCTCCTCCCCTCATGGGATTTTACCCGCATTTGCAACAGTATTTTCCTTCTGTTGTGCAGTTTGTTTATGGCAGGGTAACACCAGATTGGCTTGCTTTTCTTGGAGGATAGCGTCTTGGTTCTGTTTGGGATAGCATGATGCATGCAGTCATGTAAGTGCTTATAAAGTGCAATTGTGAAGGATTCAGTAGTTGTAACTGTATTGTCCATCTGCATGGGTGTCCTGCAGTTCAGCACTTCTTTCTTAAGAAGCATGAAGTTGGCTTTGGAGACATTTTTTAACATGGTTTCCTTAATGGGGGTGTGGGTCCAGGATGTGGATATGTAGAGTAATTAGCTTATGGTCAGATGGGACCAATGAGGCGCTGATGTCAGGTGTGGAACACCAGTCATGCAGGACAAACCAAACCCCGTAATCAACACAAATAATCACAAAGTGAGCTAAATGCTACTCATTGCCAGTAGTCTCAGCCTCAAGATGCACACACTCGAGACACTTCTCATTATGGAGAATATTGATATCTGTGCAGTATCAGTTACCTAGTTCAAGGCTCCAGACAGCACACCAGCACTATCAGGATACTACTCATTCCATACCTTCCAGCATCAGATCCTGAATCATAGCACATATGGTGAGGATATATCCATATTCATCAGGGATACCTACACCTCTCTCTACATGCTCTCTACAGGATATGTGCCCATAGAATGTTGCACAGCAACATTCTTCACACTCCACAGGTGTGGGGCCACAAAAAGCCCTTGGCATTCATGCTCTATGAGCCTGATGAGTGTGTTCTGCAAGGCAATGGAGCCAATCATAATGGAAGTCAACAATGCAGAGATTGGGAACCTTCACACGGTTGAGCACACCCAATTTGGCTTCGTCAAATGCAGACCACGCCTCCTGAACTGGGAGGATTTGTTTGACAGTTACCCAGGCTGCAGATGATTGAAATGAGCTCCACACAGCCTACCTATACCTCGCTGAGGCCTTTGACACCATTCCCCAGTCAGGTATCATAGATGAACCCACCAACCTGGCCATGAATCCATACATCACAAGATGGATTGCAAACTGGCTCACAGATAGATCCCACACATTACAAGTTGCTGGCTACATGTCAGACTCTACACCGGTAACGACTGGTGTCCCCCAGGGTTCAGTCCTGGGGTCCCTCCTGTTTGGTATAGACTTCTCAAATGTACATGCCAACACAGGAGAGTTGTGTTTGACTAAGTTTGCTGGGAACTGTAAAGTGTTTGACATAATAGATTCCCCGGAAGACAGACATATTCTCCAGAAGGGACTCTATGAGACAGATGTGTGGTGTTAGGATCATGGCCTCAAGCTCACTGTGGTGGAATGCGTAGTGATGCTCTTTGTTGATAACAAAATACCCACAAACCACCACATGGGTGTTACCCCTTGAAAATGACAAGGTGATAAGGGATCTGGGGACACATGTACATAGTCATCTTTCCTTTGACAACCGTGTTGCCAAAGTGATTGGGAGATCCTATGTGGCCCACCTAATCAACAAAGGGTTTGCATCAGGATCCAAAGAGGTACTGTACTCTTACATCATCAGACCCATCATTGAGTACAGTGCACCATTATGGATGTACTCGACTTAGCATATCCAGCAGCTGTAGAGACCACATATGTACCTCACCAAGAGGATTACTGGCCTCGGACAGTTGTGTTATGCAACACAACTGGTAAAACTAAATCTGTTCTTCATTGCATACCACCTACTCGGAGGCAAACTCTGCCTAACATACAGAGCCATGTCCAACACGTTGGGAGGGTGGGCTTATGTTTTAGGTGTTTGCCCTTACAAACAGTAGGTACAGGTTTTCTCAGAGGGGATAATTGGCTAATAAAAAAAAAATAAAGCACAAGGGCAGTTAGTACTAATCTAATCTATAACTGTTGAACATGCTCCATCTACACATAACAACATTGAGACGCCCTACACATTCCACGGATATGAACCTCATCAGGACGATGAGTACAACATGCTGATGGGATAGAGTACCATCCCAGACACTTGCCTTACTGTGGAAAAGAGTCCCAATGTACATCAGACAAAACCCCTCACTGACACTCTTCAATTGGAACCTTGATGAGTGGATGGGAAACAGACAATCCATGCCAGGCATCACATCAGCAGCCCCACTAGAAAGGGGCTTAGGGTACTAACTATTAGAACTAGGCCTTGGGAGACTACCCATGGTGTGGTGGAAGCTGCATAACTTGCGTAGGCTGATATATGCCTTCGTGGTGATAGTCTACTGCATACCTATGAACCTCTGTGACGGGTACATGTCTACAGATAGTAGATGTGCACTTCATTGTACAGTCATGATGTACAGCAGGCACATGGACCACATACACTGTAATGCTTACAGATACTGGTGGCTGTTATGTACAGTGGGAGAGATGTGCACCTCATGTCTTTCATGCCATTGTGATGTGTGCTGGGTGGGACATTCCTGGATGGCTCCCTGTCATGGTCACCCTCTTATACACATCTCTGCCCATCCATCTTTGGCTTATTATACTGTGTTCCACCTACATATATATAGAGGTACATAGGTAGGTAATAGGCTATCTGCCTGAAGACATATATTAGTATGGCCAGAGTGTGTAGCTATCACCACCCATGGAGTTAGTTCCCTAGGCCTCTGTGTAGTAGAGCTGATGAAGTGATCCATGGTGTGACAGTTCAGTTTCACATACACTCATCAAGGCTCCTCTGGAAGTGTCAGTGAGGGTCTCAGCTTAATGTCGGTTGGGAGCATGTTCCAAAGCAAGAGAAGTCTGTGAGTTAGTAATGTATCCCTCCAACATGTTCTATTTAATGTTGTGATGATGATATCCCTAGAGCATGTGGTACAGTGAGCTTGGGTTTACTTCAGATAGCGTATGTACATCAGTTCCTCATTGGACATGGACCTGTCTGTTGGGCAGAGATCTCCTGAGTAGACAGTATGCAACAGAGTACAGATTGAGTTAAATTCAGTCTTGTTGCATGGGGCAACTGTTTGAGGCCAGTAATCCTCTTGTTGAGGTACTTCAGTGGTCTTTCCAGCTGCTGAGGGTGCATAGTCAGATTCATCGCAAGTGTGTTGTGGTACTCTCTGATGGGTCTGATGACTGATGTGTGGAGGGAACCTCCTTTGACCTACATGCAAAGACTTTGGCAGTTTGTGGGAACACATAGCATGATTTTCTAACCACTTTGTGAATATGTTTCTGGAAGTGGAGATGACTATCCACATGTGTCCATAGATCCCTTATTATCACCTACATATTTAGGGTGTTGGCACCTATGTGGTATTTGTATGACTGTAGCTCAAGGGCATATTTTTACACCACATATGTCTGACTGAGACCCTTTTTAAGGATGTCTCTGTTGTCCCAAACATTGATTATGACAACTTTTTTTGCAGTCATCCACAAACCTTGCTAAACATAGCCCTCATGTGTTTGATTGTATTTCTGAAAAGTATACACCAGACAGGAGGGGTCCCAGGACTGAGCCATGGGGGACAGCGGTTGTTACCAGCTTGAACAGGAGACCACAATTCTTACCTTGTGGGATCTATCTGTGCCCCAGTTGGCAATCCATCAGATGACATACATATTTATGCACTGGTTGTTGATTTTGTGGATACAACATGTCTGGGATGTTGGAAGAGGTCTTTCCAAGGTCTATGTGAGATGTGTGTAGCTCATTTCATTGATGTATGTCCTGGGTGACTGCCTTGAAAACAGTCTAGCAGGTTTGGGAACCATGATCTGCCCCTGACCAAACCGAGATTGGTAGGGTTGGGTGTTTGTAGGCTCACAATAGTTCTGTTTATGAGTTCTATCATGATGGACTCCATGGCCTTGCACATCAGGCTTAATAGGCTTATAAGACAATAGGTCCTATGGTCTGTTGTGCAACACTTGTGGAGTATGCCAAATTTTGCTGTAACGCATTCAACAGTTTCATATCCTGTACAGAGGGTGAGTTTCAGCAGACTGTTCAGGTGCAGGGTCTGTTTGTTTTGGAGTTCACATATGACACAGCTAGGGAAACCATGTCATCCCATTTTTAGTTTTTTTTTTAGTTTGGAAAGTGCTGTTTAACCATTGTATATGTGATTTCTGGGTTTTCACAATCCCCAGGTATGATAATGGGCCATTTTGTCAGTGAGAGGGGGGTAAATATGTATGAACCTGTCTGACAAGTTGGTTGCAGTGTCAGTCATGTACATGTATTCCTTTACAGTTTGCACTGACTCAGAACATATATGTGTTTACTTTGATATATATGACATTGCTAAAGAAAGCTTCATGGTTCTCTATGGACTCTTTGACAATATTTTTGCAAGAACATGGATTGGATAATGTTAGGAGTGCTCATTGTTTATTGATGATACTGATCTGAGATTTATTGATCTTCTTTGAATTTCCACTTTCTTTGAACAACTTAAGTGCTTGTAGTACATAGTTTGATTATGACAGGAGTCCAATATATTATATGGGTCTGTTTTCATATAACTTTGTGCGCAGTGCAGGATTGGTGAATAGTGACAAGTTTCTGGGGTAAGAACTGCAGCTGCCAGATATGTGTGGCCCTCTGCTGTACTCAGACATGGCCTAAGTATGTGAGCATGCCCAGTATGACCTTTCAGTATGTTGTTGACTGACATTTGCTTCGTTTATTTAAGTGTGTGAGCATGCCCAGTATGGACATATATACTATATGTGTGTGAAAAATCAAGTGGGTTTTTACTTCAGGGCTCACCTTTGTGTTGTACATCAACAGGAAACATGCTGTGCCTGCAGGGCTTCCATGAGTCACTTTGCATAGACTTATCAACATTTCTACATACAGGGGGGATGGACAGCTATTATTTGTACACTTCTACCCAGGGGGCACACCTGATTGTTACTGTGGGTTTACATAGGATGAGGGGTTCACCGGACACTTATACACATTTCAGCTATATAAATGAAGCAGAGGAACCCTTATACACATTTCAACTATATAAATGAAGCAGAGGTAAGGCTCCAGGTCTCTTCCAAATATTTTATTCAACAAGTTACACAAGCGCTTTCACCATCTGGCTTCTTCAGGTGTATCTAACAACTGAAATATACCTGCATTTATACTACTCATCACATAATTGCCTGCTGATGCTCTTAAAGGTATATATCTTTTATATATATATATATATATATATATATATATGAAGCCATAAAATATGCATACAATTATTTATCATGTGCATATAAAAACATAACATCTTTAAAAACATAATGTATATATAGATAAAACATTCTTAAAACATAAAAATATATATAAAAACATCTTGGATGTTTGAACTACCTATGCAATGCCCTACTTTTTAAGGCTGACTTTAATGGCACATGGTCATTCAGACCATGGCCATAATTTGCTCTTAATTTCACTATCCATTTTGTCTCCAAATTTTCTGTTCTAACCTTAATATCACCCCCCCTCACATTTTCAAAACATCTATCTATTACTCTGAAAACAAAATGATGTTGCATACTCATCTCTTTAACATGTTTAGCTAAGGCATTGAATAAGCTCCCCTTTTTAATGTGGTATATGTGCTCCCTAATTCTATCTCATAAAAATTGATCTGTTTTCCCCACATAAAACTTATTGCAGATTTTTACAAGTAGCTAAATATACCACATGTGGGGAATCACATTTGGCACTAACCTTAAAAGTATAATGATATTTCTATAACGTCTTATATTCCTAAAATAGCTAAGACATAACGTAAGTGGTTGTACATCAGTGGTTTTACTTTTGGAGACAAAATGGATAGTGAAATTAAGAGCAAATTATGGCCATGGTCTGAATGACCATGTGCCATTAAAGCCAGCCTTAAAAAGTAGGGCATTGCATAGGTAGTTCAAACATCCAAGATGTTTTTATATATTTTTTTTATGTTTTAAGAATGTTTTATCTATATATATACATTATGTTTTTAAAGATGTTATGTTTTTATATGCACATGATAAATAATTGTATGCATATTTTATGGCTTTATATATATATATATATATATATATATATATATATATATATATATATATATATATAGAAAAGATATATACCTTTAAGAGCATCAGCAGGCAATTATGTGATGAGTAGTATAAATGCAGGTATATTTCAGTTGTTAGATACACCTGAAGAAGCCAGATGGTGAAAGTGCTTGTGTAACTTGTTGAATAAAATATTTGTAAGAGACCTGGAACCTTACCTCTACTTCATTTATATAGTTGAATTGGTTTATTGTTTTTTCTTGAGGTACCTGGTTGCTGTTGTGGTTGTTTTTCGTAAAGAATTTTCATCTGCATTTTGCTACAACTGTACCAGGGGCATGGCGACAGGTACACTCACAGAAGTAGAGAATGTAGAGTTGGACTATAACCCAGAATTAAGTGTTCTATGGACGGACAAAATGTCAACCAATTTATGTTGAAGGTGAGCGAAAGAAGTAATCCACTACTAAGCGATATAAATGTTTTACAACAGGATGATATCGTAAATATAGACTACATAGCACTGAAAAGTTAATTGTTTATGCTAGAAAAAGACTTGTTGAAATTAAAAAGAACACAATATGAAAAATACCATTTACAAATGTGTATAATGGAGAATATCATACCAAGAGGTTTAAGGATACTTAAAATGCCAGCTCAAACTGACTGTAATCCAGTGCTTTTGTGTGCATGGCAAAAATTAAATATACAAACAAGTCTGGGGTACTTAAAACTGTTATCTGAGGCTGCAGAAGAGGAGGTGTTGAAAATCATACCTGTCATTAAGAATAAGTACCTAAACGTATGTAGAAAGTATGACTCAAATATTCTCATGAAACCAATGACCGATATATTAGACAATGTATCAGCATATGGACATAGATTGACTCAGATTAAATTAAAGAAACTGCAAAGAGATAGATCTGATTTTTCTAAAGTCCATGTGTTTGTGTGGCCGAGACCTGCGACTAGTGAAATTCGAAGAGGTAATATTCCAGATGCGGACATTGAAACCAACAGGTCAATCCCTTCTACCACTGTGAAAACCTTTGCTGAAACTATTGTTGAAAGTGTTCCACAAGTTGCAACCTATCGGACTGCAGATAACACTCAAATAGTACAAGAGGGGAGTGGTTTTGTAACCACAGTGTTAGGCTGCAATTCTACGGCAACAGATAATGCAGCCATTAGAAAGAGAATTGTTACCACTAAGGCGTAAGTACACAATGAAATAAACGGCAGTGTACAGGTCAATGTTGATGAAGAACTCCTTCCCACTTCACCTTTTTTAGAAGGTCTTCGACCGGCAGGTTTGCAGTTCCCGTTACCGACCAGGAGTTGATCGAACAGCAGAGGGAGAGGTCGGATGAACCAGGTTCAAACAAGAGGCAGAAGTGCTACAAGGTACAAAAGGAAACAAACGGACAGCATGGTGAGTCCATACACCATCAAAAAAGCATTTTTAAACAACAAAAACTAGTAATAAATCTGTCTAAACATGAATTGTCTGACAGTGAATATAAGGTTTTAGAAAAAGGACTCTCCTTTATTCCTGCATTAGATTCTGATATTACAGAAGTGGTATTAGATATCAAGATGTTCACTAGAAACTTAATGTTAAAAATTTTGTTTGCTAATAATGATACTAACAGTGATTTCATATATAGGAAACCTAGTTGTTTTATTGTAAGAAATATAACTGCCCTTAGCAAACACCCCGTACCCAGCAGAAAAAGCCAGTGTAGTGTATCGTATATAATGTAAGGTATCTGCCGTATCATCACTCCATCACTGTAGCCATCCAATGAAATAATACAATATAATACACATAATAGTGGTAAAAAAGTAAACAGCTCATTAACAGTCTCTCATATGAGCCTGTGTAAAATATAGTAAGAGAGGAACCACAGTCCAAAATTTCAAAGAACAATAATCGTAGAAAACTAAAGTTAAAGATAATTTTTCACCACCAGAAGCTTTGTTGTCAAACAAAACAGACTAAAATTCAAAACGGTATATATACACACAGCATATAAATAATTATTAAAATTATGCAAAAATTTCTTAAAGGTATTACTACATTTTGCAAAATTCATGTATTCTTTACAAAATAGACAACATGTATTATTGAAAGACACCTATCTTAATATTTGATAGATTGACTACAGAACCAGGGATGTTAGAAATGTTTGGATGATCCTCACTATATGGACAAAGGAAATACAGCATGTTGTTGAGATCAATAATGCTATTACTCAAGTAAATGAACTACGGAAAGGACGTGCATGTCCAATATTTTTCTGAACATGGTAGGGATGTACATATTCAGAAGTGGAAAATATAACAGCTCATAATATCGAGCCCATTAGGTATACTCTTCATTACATAAAATATATAAAAATATATTTTTTAAATATCTTTTTAATCTTAAGATAGACCTTAAGATAAACCTGAAGTATCTGAAACATGTTTTGTAGAAACTAGAATAAGCTTTGTAGAAACTATTAACTAAACTTATGTTATTATCTTGTTCTCTGATCTAAGATCAACAACCATGTGAAGATTCAGAAGGCTGTTGTAAATGTATAAATAAAAATATTTGTAATATTTTTATATATTAATATATTTTTTATACATTTAAATATGCGGGTGAATTAACATAATATAAAACATCTAAACGCTGTAATACCTAATACATAATATATATCATGTTTCATGTTTATAGTTTCTAGATAGGATTATATTAACAATTTGGAAGATCCGAGGAAATCAAGATAAATAATCAACCAATCAAATCAGAGACTAATGTCTGAGCCATATCTTGTATCATGAGCACACAAGTTGATCATATTTTCAGCTTTACAATTTGGCTTTTATTGATGTTAGTAGTAGTAGAGGGGTAGATAGAAAGAACTAAACAGAATATCCAGAAATGGATATGGGTTATAATTAAGCTGAAGAGCAGACATAGAAATCTCATTTATTTAGAATGCTAGATTTTCATATACTTATTTAGTATTATTATAACTTTTTATATATAGTTTAGATAAAAAAATGTGTTTAAACAATATGAATAAGTATTCAGTTAATTATTATAAATATAGCTTCATTATTTTTGTTTTTATAATTATGGTTTTTAGAGTCTGAAGTATTGTGTTTTAAGCATGGTAATAGGAAGTTTAAGAATTTTGCAAATGTACCTATACCTTTTAGAATTAATTGCTTAATTTATATACTAGTCTGTTTGAATTACTGTTTAGAGGTTTGACGAATAGTCTGTTTGCCTACACACAGGATTATATGGAGCTGTGTTCCTGAGACTGAATAGTCGTTACTTTTACCATTGAACTATATTGTATTATTTCATTGGATGGTGGTCAGATATACACTAGTTGTTTTATACCTAAAATGAGTCCTTTAATTACTGCATTTGAACAACTATGTATTGATGATGCTTATAAAACTTTGTATGAACAGGAAAAGTTAAGTAATAGGAAGAAATGGCATAATTTAACTAAAGATGAATGTTTTGCTTTAAAAAATTTATGAATGAACCAGTCTACCATGATACATCCTGCTGGTAAAGGAGGACCTATAGTCGTCCTAGATAAGGATGACTATGATATGAGAATGCTTCTTCTTTTGAAAGACGATGCCTTTTATAAACCTATCACCTTAGTAAAAGTCAACAAAATGATTGATTATATTCATAAGCAGCTTGAATGGATGGTTAGTATGAATATCTTAGATGAAAACCTATTTCAGTCCTGTTTTATTTCTAATCCCACTATTCCCATGATACAAGGTCTACCTAAGGTGCATAAGAATAAGGAAGATCCTCCAATGAGACCAATTGTATCTGGTAGAAATTGATGTACAGAAGCTATTTCCATTTATCTGGAAAAGTCCCTTAGAATTCTTATAAATAATTTGGATTATATTCTAAAAGACACTGAACAGTTTGATAGAGATCTCTTTAAATTCTGTGAAATTTCTGAAATGAAACAGGTACTGCTTGTTACATTTGATGTTGTTTCATTATTTACAGTAATACCTAATGAGTATGGAATTAAAAGTGTAGCTGACTTAATGCATAAAAATGGGAATTATGAACACAATAAGACTGAATTAATATGCAGACTGTTAAAGCTTGTATTGGAAAATAATGTGTTTGTGTTCAAAGACAAGATATATTGGCAACGCCAAGGCATTGCTATGGGAACGTCTTGTGCGAATAGTTATGCCAATGTAGTAATGCTGGAATGGGAGAAAGTTTTCATAGAGAAAGGTGAATTTAGAAATGAAATGATGTTTTATTGTAGATTTGTGGATGACCTTTTTATGTTATGGGAAGGCTCTACAGAAAAACTTAGAATGTTTGCAGATTATATTAATGCATCAACACATTTTCTTAAATTCACATTGAATTATTCAGATAAAGCAATAAGCTTTCTAGATGTTCTTATAATGCAGGAAATGAATGGCAAATTAAATACTAGGATGTTTAGGAAGGAATGTCATGTGAACAACCTTCTAAGAAGAGATAGTATGCATCCTAAGTTTATATTCAGAAATGTAGCACAAAATCAAGTATACTGAGCATCTAGATTAAATGCTATGGAGTTGGACTTTACAACACAATTGGATACAGTAAAGACAGATTTATCAGAAAGAGGTTATAATCAGAAGATGATTGATTCGAGTGTCAACACTGTTAGAAATCTGAGGCATAGTAGAGCTAAACCCTATTTCTCCCAAAAGATAGAGAATAATATAAAAAGTAAAACCACTAATGTACAACCACTTAAGTTATGTCTTAGCTATTCTAGGAATATAAGATGCTATACAAATATCATTAATAAACATTGGAATATTTTAACTTCAGATAGACAAGTAAGTAAATTGGTAGGTGTGCTTCCACAATTCACCTTTAAGAATAAGAAGTCTTTAAAAAGACAACTATGTAGCTATAGAAATTCTAGTATACGAAATGGTAGTTTGGGTACTAAACCATGCACCAAATGTCAATTTTGTAGGTTCATAGATATAAATAATAATTTTTTACATCCAGATTCAGGTGTAGTTTATACTTTTAAGGTTAGTGCCAAATGTGATTCCCCACATGTGGTATATTTAGCTACTTGTAAAATCTGCAATACGTTTTATGTGGGGAAAACAGATCGATTTTTACGAGACAGAATTAGGGAGCACATATACCACATTAAAAAGGGGAGCTTATTCAATGCCTTAGCTAAACATGTTAAAGAGATGAGTTTTTGTTTTCAGAGTAATAGATAGATGTTTTGAAAATGTGAGGGGGGTGATGTTAATGTTAGAACAGAAAATTTGGAGACAAAATGGATAGTGAAACTAAGAGCAAATTATGGCCATGGTCTGAATGACCATGTGCCATTAAAGCCAGCCTTAAAAAAGTAGGGCATTGCATAGGTAGTTCAAACATCCAAGATGTTTTTATATATATTTTTATGTTTTAAGAATGTTTTATCTATATATACATTATGTTTTTAAAGATGTTATGTTTTTATATGCACATGATAAATAATTGTATGCATATTTTATGGCTTCATATATATATATATATATATATATATATATATATATATATATATATATAGATATATATATATATATATATATATAGTAAAGATATATAGAAAAGATATATACCTTTAAGAGCATCAGCAGGCAATTATGTGATGAGTAGTATAAATGCAGGTATATTTCAGTTGTTAGATACACCTGATGGTGAAAGCGCTTGTGTAACTTGTGAATAAAATATTTGGAAGAGACCTGGAGCCTTACCTCTACGTCATTTATATAGTTGAATTGGTTTATTGTTTTTTCTTGAGGTACCTGGTTGCTGTTGTGGTTGTTTTTTGTAAAGACTTATACACATTTGCTAGGCCTGCACTGCTATGTCAGGTACTCCATTTCAGTCTGTACTGTTGCCTATCGTACTGGCCTGAGGCATACTACTGTACTACAGAACTTAGCTTCCCATTTCACATATATTAGTTTGTGACTTCATAGCCTACCCAACCCACATCACACTGCCTGGCCTGCTGTTATCTGTCTGCATAGGCCTGGGGGGAAGTTCAGAGGGCATGATACAGCATTTGTTTGTGCTTGCATTAGTCTATGATTGCCCTGCTGTGTCTGTGCCAGTGAAATGCTGTCATGGCTTAGTGGTTCAGTACTGTGACTATAGTGCACAGTATTCTGGGTTCAAGCCCTGTCACTGCTTTTTATTTTCCTGCTGGGCAGACCTGACTGATTAAGGAACAGTAAAGCAGGTGTGAGCATGTTTACCCGGCTTTGCTCGACTTTGCCCAACATTGCCCAACGTTGCCCAATGTTGCCCAACATTGCGCTGGTTTGCATGGTGCGCAGCTCCACGCAATTGTGCTTCAATATGCTAAATAGTGGTAAAATATGCTTAGCACTGCTTTATATTGCTTAAAATAGGGCAATCATGCCTCAGGTGGTGCTGCAGGGCTGCTTATGTCGGATGCACATGGTACACTCCCTATACATGTTTGATAACAGGTAGTGTCAAGTTAGGCATCCCTTTTATTGTATGTGCGAGTCAGAGAGAGGTGTCATTTCCAGGGTTCCTACTGAGTCAGTGTATGTGCTATGCATTGCCTCTTTGCCAAGGCCAGGGCATACTGGGCATGCCTCCTTCTGCCTACTGGGGCAGGCTCAGGTTGTTCCTCCTCCAAGTCATGCTGTGCCTGTGCAGGCCTTAGCAATGGTGGGGGGGGGGATTGTTTGGCCCTGCCCCATGCTGTTCCTGCTGCAGCTGTTTTCACAGGATCATATTGTGTAGCATGGCACATACCATGACAATTTGGGTACATGTAGTTAGTGAGTACTGCAAGGCTCCACCAGATGTGTCCAGGCACTGGAACCATGACTTGAGCATCCCAAACACACGCTCAATAATGTTTCTTGTTTGTGCGTGTGCCTCATTGTGGAGTTCTTGTTCGGGTGTATGTGCATTTCTGATGAGTGTCATCAGATGGCTCCAGTGCGTATCCAGCATCCCCCACTAGGTGACCGGCAGGGATGTCCCCATTGGCAAATCTCTGGTACAGCTGCATCAGATGTGGGAATCGTGATAGCTTCCAGGGCAGCCAGCACACACATTCATTATTATGCCCTGGGCATTGCACATGACCTGGCAGTTGATGGAGGGGAAGCCCTTGTGGTTGATGTTGACTCTACCCCACTCACTGGGTGGTGCTTTGATGTGTATTTGCGTGCAGTCTATTGCACCCACTACCTCAGGGTATTCTGCTATTTGGGGGAAAAGACGCATATTGCTGGCCAATGCCTCACTGGAATTGGGGAAATATACATGCTCACCGACATGTGCTGACATGGCATCCAGGAACTGGTGCAGTATCCTGGATGCTGATGCCTGTGAGACCCCCATCATATCACCAGTTGGTCTCTGGAAGGTACCTGTAGCTAGTATTCATAGGTCAGCACATACCTTGGTATCAACTGGGATGGGTTCCCCTCTGTTGGCTCTGTGTGTGAGGCATGGCTGGCACAGCTCAACAATTTGCTGCAGGATGCCTCTGTCCACTATATAGTGCTCCACTATCTCCAGCTCATGTAGCCCCTGGTAGGTTACCCTGGGCCTGTACACGCTTCTCCGTCTCCTCACTGTGGGTTGCTCAGCAGCATTCACAACATCACCACCCTCAGCACCTTGCACATGTTCATTTATGATAGCTATAGCAGCCCTAACATTTTGTCAGCCTTAAGCTTTTTAAGTTTTCACTCTTTGTATACCGCAGTGTTGCAGAGTTCTTGTGAAAAAACAGGGTAGACTGCTGTTAGCAGAGTTTAAAGTTCTGGGCTGGGCTGGGCTAGTCTACTGCCTGTGTAATTGGCTGATTCTGATATATTTCACCTGGCAGCTCTGCTAGTTCTCCTTGGTTAACTTCCTACTACTTCTTTTCCTTCCTTTTTCCCTTTCTGTTTCCACAAGGGGCACTGGCAAGCAAACAAGTGCAGACCCACGCACACCCGCGCACACATGTGCACACGCTGTGTGCTCATTTGCAAGTAATTTCAGATATATGCACGGTGTACACCTTTGGTTTCTTGCTTTCAGCTAGTAGCACTGTACACACGCCTCTTGCAATCCTGAGCAACTCAGGGCAAACACAAGCCACTGTGCTCCAATCACCTTATAGTCTTTCAGACATACCCCCTCATGATGTCAGTTATCGTCTACTCTACTACTACCCTACTCCTACACTTACACTCTAGGGACATGGCTCATATGCTGGGAAAAATTGGGATTCACTATACTTATCCTCATTTGTATAGGATTGCCTACTAATGCTTGGTTGCATCTCTCACACTGAGCTTCACCCCCTTAGCAACCACTACTCAGTGGCCATGTTGTTTTCAGCCTGCCATTCACCTGCATGGTAGAACAAGGTTTTTAGTAAAAATGCACATTTCTGGCTATTGTTCACTTATTTTCATTTTATTTAAAGTGCAGCATGTTTGCGTGCCGCTGCGCTATGCTTAAACATCGGCGATTGGGGGAAAAATTTGGATTTTAAGGATTTACAACATTTGCAAATGCCAATGGCATTATATTTGGCCATTGGCATGCTTCCTCAACTAGATACATCCTTTATTTGGAGCTGTCATAGGTCCGTTTAGCTATTTGCAGAACAGTACTCCGTTACCAACGGAGTACATTTCTGCAGATAACACTACTCTTACACGGATAGGTTAGTGTTTCCTGGATCACAAATTTACCTCATTTCCATAGCTTTCAGCAGCAAATGAGATAATTTGCATACCATAACACTGTCCGTGCAAGAGTAGCTTTAGTAGCTCTCATGCACGCCCCCTGCCGGCTATTGCTGAATCGCTCGGCAGACATATTGCCTGTTTGCCGTCTTACACTGTTCTTACACTCCATGCAAGCCTTCATAAATCTGGTCCTATGTTTAAGCATCAAACTCATTTATACAGAATTAATGATTAACAAAATATATATATATATATATATATATATATATATATATATATATATATATATATAGAACACCAACAAAATAAGCATCCTTTATACATTCTACTTTCATGTCCACTCACAGGCTGCATTATAGAAACTGTAGATATGTTACATATTTATGTTTTCTCCCATATTGAAAATATATTTAAGACACATTAAAATAAAAATAGCTACATTTGGTTATAGTCATATTGACTAGAGTTGGCAATTGGTGATTCTTTATATGACCTCAGATGACATAAAATTTTCCAACTTAATAATTTTAATAACATTATCCATTCTTAGGTTAATACTAGACTAACTGCCCTTGTGGGCCATTTTAAGTGCAGGCAGTTATCCCATTTGAGAAGTGAACCCTGAATCTTGTGTCTGCAAGGTAAAAATCTTAATCATTATGCCAACCCCCAACCTATGATAAAATATTATATATCCATACATTGATTATATAGGAAATACATGTTCTATAATAAATTAAACAAACTGCATTAAATCAAAAAGTTATAAACTTACTCATACAAACAATAGGGGCAAACCAAACCTGCTAAATAGTTGGCATACAGTCTTAAACATCATTGTATTATTGTATAAAATTCATGCCTCTTACATTTAATTACCGTTACCTCTGGAATGCAAATCTTAATTTGTAATAAAAATTTGAAGTTTTGTTTTATATAATTTCTTATATACCTTAATTTCATTTGTATTTCATTGGTTTCTTGGTTTTGATACGATGTTGCTGGATAGAGAGCAATCATACATTTTAGAGGACCTCTATATCTTATTAGTAACCTTACTTCTGCACAAAATATTAAGGTAGATTTTGTAAATAGTTTTTAGTAATTAGGTTTATTATAACCCGTGTGATTCAACATATTCTCTTTATAAGACCTGTTTTTTCTCTCTTTTTGTATAACCTATATTATAATGTATAATGTAGTTATATTATTGGTAATTAATTTTAAATTATTTTCTGGTAAATATATTATTTCAGTAGGTTTTGAAAAAATTGAAAGAAAAAAGTAAAAAAAAATGTAACTAAAGAAAACAGCTATTTTCTTCAATCCAACTGGCATAAAAACAGTTAACTTTTTCTAAATATCTCAGAAACTAAATCTATATTTTAAATAGTAGAAAAGGTCTCCACTATGCCCCCTCCCTAGAATACTCCAGAAAACCTCAGTTGCATTGACTACAGCTTTAAAGCCACAGGACTTAATTGCTGGGAATCCCTCAGACCCAAATATAAATATAATATGCTTGTCCCCTTCTGCTGGTGACAGTTAAAATAGTTTTCTTAAATACAAAGGCCATAGTAGGTGCCTTCCTAGGTCAGGAATCACCTAACACTACCACGTGAATATTTAATTTTTCTTTATATAATACTACTCATCTCAATCAGCTGTAAATTAACTCCTCTCATATCCTAGCATCACTCTACCTACCAGTTCTATAACTTTAGCATTACAGCATTTATAATGACAATTACAATAATACTCCTCCATTGATACTAGTATCCAATGTTTGTAGACTTTTTGGTCTAAGTGGTGGAATGTATATCAAGTGATAGTAAAATGAAATATTTTCCTAAAGAAGGGTTACAGGAAGTTAAGGGGAAAAGAAATATGCAAAATAAATTAAGGATCTGGATACTAATTTAGATTTAGAATATACTGAAAAATGTGTATATCTATAGCTGTATTATTTATTTATTTATTTTTAAATAAAAGCTGCTTGAGTACAATAAAATAAGAATGATAATATGGTCATATAACCACACTTACTATTATGGGTAGAAAAGAACAAGCCTCACATTTTGTTTTTCAGTGTGAGTCTCACAAAAGAGATGAGTTTCATGAATGGTTTTGGTTTGAGACCAGTAACAACGTTAAGTGAAAATGATAGTTTATTGAGGTTGTTGACACATTTATAGCAAGAATGCATAAGGACAAGAGATGTGATGAACATTATGAATGGAAAGTGAAATTATGAATGTGAATGACAGGGATATGATGGAAGATATGATAGTACTGGGGAACTGAGAATGTCTTTGAGTGATGATAATGTTGAAGGAGATCCAGGAACAGGTGAATTAGGCTATATTTTTATCATGATATTACTGATGGTCAAAAGACTGATTGCATCCAATGACTGGCAACAGGATGACATTAGTGACAGAAAAGCAGTAGAATAGGTAATAAGATATATCTAGAACAAAAAGGTAGATTGGTTAGATAGTACATGCATACTGGCAGTGTTTTCTAATTGTGATTACAAGTTATTTATGAAAATTCTACATAAGATGGGTAATAACCAAAAAAAAAAAAAAGGGGGCAACGTTGGTGTAAAGGAAACCAAAACAAAACCAGAACTTGACTACCAGACCCAATCCCTAGGAAATGAATGAACAAATCAGGTGTGCAACCAGAGAAAAAAAACTTTACTGTATAAAGTAAATTGAATTCCAGTTAAGTGCTTTCGTCCTACCAAGGACTTCATCACAGCTGGAAAATAAACCACACAAATTACTTAAATGCATAAGACTACATTCACATGAGCATTAACAAATTACTTAAAATCAGTCAATTAAGCCCTCGTTTAAAAGTGTCATGCATAAATGAATGACAAACAAGCAACTTCATTCCATAAATAATATAAAAGTGTCATGCATAAATGAATGACAAACAAGCATCATTCCATAAATAATGCAAATCCAAAGAGTTTTTATATATTTGTGTTGCACACTTGTATATTGAATAAAAAACATATAATAAAATTATAACTTGGCAGCTCAAAGTTTTAAAGCACATTGTAAAGAAACAGTATCATTTAATCCTAGGGGTTCATTTGCATTTAGCATTAACTGCCACAAAAGTTCACAATACTGTAAAGTGTATTCCCAGGGATTTTGTATAATCTGTTGTAACACAAAGAAATAAAATATCTTATTATTCTCACAAACTGTCTTATGCCCAAATAGAGCACTGGGATTTCTTCTAGCATTAATATCATAGTAATTTTCTTGTATTCTTTTTCTAAGTTTACAATAGGGTGTTCCTATGTAGAAACTAAAACAGTAATCACAAAATGCTAAATAAACAGCCCTTTTACTATTACAATTAAAATGTGAATGAAATTTGGTCTTTTAGTTAATACTTTTTACATAAAAAAATACCTGCACTGTGTGCAAGCTCCACATTTAGTGGTACCAACATTTAATAGGATGTTGTTCCGTGTAGCATGCTTAAAACTTTTTTTCTAGAAAAGTAAAATGGGGTTTATTACTTAATCTATCACATAAAACTTTTTCATGTAAAATAATGTTCCAATATTTATATAGAAAAGGTACTGCAGTTTGACTTTCCTTATCATATTTAATAACTAAACTGTTTCCATACCCTATTTCTTCATCCTTAGTATCGTAAGATGAGTAGTACATTAAACAAAATTATATGCAAATGTTTATGAGATTGTTAAGAACAAGTATGCTAAGATTTGTTACACTGGGGAAATTGCTAGCACATCTCTATTACTGTTGGCAAAAAAATGTAATCTTGCTCATTAAATCAGTGGCATTGATTGATACAAAGTGTGGATGAGGTAAAATACAGCTTAGAAAATAGATTGGTTATTCAAAGATTTAATGTGGCCAGTTTTGATTAAAACACACTGATTCTATTTGAGTATGTATTACTCAAACTCAATGGCATGGAGGCACATCACTCAACTGCTGCTAACACTCGATTAAGGCAAAGCCAGTGTAGTTACCAGATGTGTTAGAAAAAAATAACAAAAATTGGGCAGCAGACTATAAAGAAAGTAAATTGGTAGACAAGTTAGAAAGAAGAATAATTTAGTTATTGCAAGACAAGATCAATAATCTTGAAAACAGATCTTGTAGCAGCTATGTCAGAATAATGAAACTGGTAGAACATAATGAGCTCACAGATTGTATAGCTTATATAATGGAAGGTATAATACAGTTATAAGATAATTTCACATGACAATCTGCTATAATCCATGTAGGAGGTTGAAGAACAATAGACACAGCGGCTATGCAATATTTCCTAATGTCCTTAGTATCATCCTAGACTAAAAAGTGAGTGACCTATTACAGCAGGTAACAGAAAAGTATTTCTTAGCAAAAATACAAAATTAAATTTGTAGAAGAGTGTCCTGCTTAACTCAGTAAACAACAACAACAAAAAAAAGAGTCATCTTGGAAAGCAGTGCACAGTAAAAGGACATCAGGTGACATTTGCCTGCATGGCTGTTCCCTTCATGATAATTTAGGACGAAGTACTTTTGGTTCAGCACCAATGCATAAATCTGGGGACTTAGGAAAAAGACCAAGCTGAAGCAATTGACTGGATTGGATTGGACCATATCATTGTATATTTAGTGATGGAAAGAAGTGCTTTGAAAGTAAAAAAAAGCCAAGAAAACCAGAGCCACAAAACAGAAAGAGCTCAAAAATCAGATCAGAGGAGATCAGAAAAGTCTTGAACACAAAAAAAAATGATCATTGTAAATGGAACCTAAGAAGGAAGGCACCAGGCAAAAATAGCCTTGTCACTCATTATATAAAACGTCGGCTTTAAAGAGAGAAATATTTTATTTATTTATTTCATTTTACATTTGTTTACTGGGAAAGTCCAATTGGACAGGTCCTTTTTCAGCAGAGGCCAGGGGAGAAAAACTCCAGTTACAAGGATAATGTCAACATATACTAGCATACATGGAGCACCAGTTACAGACACTTCAGCAGTTTAACAAATGTACAGGATACTATATGGATGACAAATAATACAAATGTAGAAGACATACATTTCATTTTATGGACAAAAAAAGTCCCATCATAGCTCATATTGCTATAATTGCAGTTGAAATAATCAAAAGGGTTATACACATACAGATGTAGTTGCTACAAATGTGATTGAAATGATAAAGAGGGTTATAAACTTAACAGATGAGGTTACTACATTCTGTTACTTAAATGAAGTGGGTAGAAGACTGTTTTGAAAATCAGGAAGGTGTAACCAGGGGAGTAACAAGAACATAGCCAGGTGTCCACTAGATGTGATTTAAGGAGCTTTTTTGAATTGTGAGAGAGAGCTGTTAGAAGTTATTGGCACTGGCAGTTTATTCCAAGTTTTAGGAATATTGATAGTTAGAGAAGAAAGATTTCACAGCTGCGTTGTTGGCTTTGGTGGTATCTAGAATGTGTTGGTTACTTTAAAAGATCAGGCTGAGCTATATGGTTGAATGAGTTTTTGAAGAGAAGGGGTTTTATTGGGTTTCTGGAAAATTTTGTGGGCAAATGTTAGTTGATTAATTGTAGAAGCCATGGGAATCTGAGCCAATTAAGTTGCTTTAGTGATGTACAGTGATGTGATCTATGTAAAGCTCCAGTGGCAAATCTTTTTATTTTATTAAATAGCAAGATTTCAGTTGGTTTAGGTCAATTTTGTGGAGATTGGTTAATACTGAGGAGGCACAGAGGACAGTTGATAGGAGGTGTATGTGGGCTAGGGTAACTTTCATGTTATTTGTAAGAATTTGTTTGTTTCTATATAGGATAGAACTCCAAAGGTGGGTTAGCATTACAAAAAAAACAACCAAAAACAACTTGAATAAATAACACTGGCTGCCAGGAAAAGTCCAAGGCTCAATTTAGTTAAAAACTAGATTTATTAAAATAACACATAATAAAAAATTAGATTCAACACTTTCAAACATCTCCAGAGCCCAAGTGAAACCGAACTCAATGAGGAATTAAACCCACAGCTAGGACAGCTGTTTTAATCAAGTCTTACCTCTGGATACGTTTGTGGGGGGCGGCACTGCTGCTGCTGTGGGTCCCACTTCACAAAGGCGTGCACAAGCCATGGAGAGGATCATAATGGACCTCATAAATAAAGACATAGGAATTTGCAGACTTTTGGATAACTTGGTTGACTTTTGAAACAGTCACCAAAGCCATTGATTGATGAGGGAAAGGCAGTCCATACAGCCTCGATCCTGGCTAAGGCTCGATACAATACCCCACTCCCACTCATCATTATCAAAATCAGCTTAAATGTTAAAATTAACATCACAACATCACAAGATGGGTTTGCAGTGAGTGACAGAACCCACAGGAGGGGGTCAGAGTTGCTGGCGCATGACTCAAAGCTGTCACAAGTGGTGAGTTTGCAGATGACTGCAAACTGGGCGCCATAGTAAAAAAACACATCTGACACAGATATCCTTCAGGGGTCTCAAATAGGTGGCAATCCACTGAGCACAGAAGAGTTATCAGGGACCCTGGGGACCCAGGTTGATATAGTCTGTCATTGTTATCATGAAGGGATTCTCATCTAGATCAAGGGAGGTCATAGTCCTCTTACTCATCACTCATCAGACCAATGATTGAGTACAAAGTTCCTCACCAAAAGGATAAGGGGTCTCAAAAATCTGTCCTATGCTGCCCGACTGAAGAACTCCAGCTCTATTCAGTCCACACACTGCTCTCAGAGGTGACCTTTGCCTAACATACAAGGCCATGTCAAACCCAGATTTGATGAATATGCTTCACCTCAAAAAAAAATCCTCATCAGAGCCACAAGGGCGGGGAGACTTAAACCTACCCTAATTAGCTATTACTGGAGGGGAGGGATAGATTCATCACCACTCACCCAGATGGAACAAAATCCAAAAAAATGAGGCAGAGCACCTCGCTCAGCTTGTTCAAGAGATTCAAGAGAAAGATGGATCTGGATGGGATATACCCAGGAGATATATACCTCCAGGAATTACACACTGTATAGTTCCCCATACTTCAAAGGGGCGGCGTAAATAATGGGCTATGCTAGGCTTATAAATGCCCCTCGGGCCCTAGTATGAACCTGAAAACCTATGAACCTACCTAACAACATAGAACAATCCATAAACTCATAAAATCAACTAAGGCCAATTTTGAGAGAAAATAAAAAAAATTGCCATGGATTCATCCTAACTACATCAGGACTTCATCAAATTATGGGCACTCCATCTGCCTTATATAATAAAACACAATCACCTATTCCCATAAAACCAATTATATAATTACACAATTAAACTCCATGCCTTTTAAAGGGAAGGGTACTTTTTAAACTCACCCTAAAAATCTTTTTAAAAATAAATCATTTTTTTTCATTTTTTCGGTGTTCAACAAAAATATAAAAATAGCTAAAAAATAGTTTGTAATAATAAGATAAATAGTTTGACATCTCCATCTCCTCAGTACATTTTTGAGTGCTTTTAAAATATATTTGATCATAAAACAAGTATGGAATTAATGAAAATATTTTCATTTGTGCCTGGCTGCTGAGTTGCATTCAACTATAGTTGCCATTTAACCTATTTGGCTTCTAATAAAATTTCACAGTCACCCCCTTTCGGGTTAAACATTACACATTCCAGAATGCTAAATAAAAACTTTTTCTGAATCCTACAAATTCTAGAGTGTTTGAATAGGGCATTGTTTTCATTCTTTTTTGCTGTATCATAATTATGTTCATGAATTCTTTTATGGAGATGTCTCTCCATTTTGCCTACATAAAACCCTGAATACCCTGAATATTTGCAAGGTGCACCACCAATTTTGTGGAACAGTTCCCCCCACACCTCCGCTACTTATATATACTAACTCAAAGGTCGCACTGATAAAAAAAAGACATGAAACTCACCACTACACAACCTGGATTCCCCTCACACAAACACATATCACATACATACAAACACCACCATTCTCAATACTTACACACTCTTACCTACATACCATAACCTACACCTACAATGTCCCAACACACTAACACACACTAAAGCCCCAAACCAAAACCCTTAAAATATAAACACTTACCTGAATCTCCAGCTATCCATTAACACACCACACCACCACAACCGCTGATTCGACATTTCCAGATTCGGTTATGTGGTCTTTCACAGAACTGGGCTTTTGCTATTTTAGTCTCGAGATACTGAAATTCGAAATTTCAGTATTTCATGATAGTGACGTGAACCTATATATATATATATATATATATATATATATATATATATATATATATATAAAGAGAATGGAAGACACAGAGTCATAAGAAAGTTGATTGTATCCAGAATGATTTTTTTTAGTTACTCAAAAAGATGGTAAGATATTATTAACCTAGAATCAAACAAAGAAGACAACTAGATTAAGGTAGTCATTTGCTGTCTGAAGAAGCCTGATTAGTCTTCTTTCTCTATATCTGTGTCTATATCTGAATATATTTATATATGTTAAGTTGTTTCACTAATTATCCAAAGATCATTGATCAGTTAGTTATGAAACCTTAGTCTTTGTGTATAGTTTTCTGTTTTCAGCAATGTCAGTTGTCATTCAAATAACGTTATATACTGTTATTTTGCTACATTTAACTCAAGTTTGAATTTTGTCTTTTGCAGTAGTGCCAAAAGTTCAATAAACATCATTTAAACAAAAATCTTGAGTTCATCTAATAAATATTAGACAGCATTTATAGAGATGGAAAGGAACTGATGCTTGTAGAATGCAACACTAGAAACATGATAATAAGGATATAAGCAGATGTGGTATGCTTTGTGTCAGTATGGATTTGACAAGGAAGTTGTACGTTTATTAAGGGAGCTCTGTAATAACTTTGGTTTGATACCAGTTGGTAAGTGGAGGTTTGGGTAATAAAATTTTAGAAGGTTATCTTTAATTCTGGTTTTACGTGTTTTAATAGAAAACACTATTATACATAATTTAATGATGGAAAGATTTTCATGGAAATGCTAATCTGATGAAAGGATAGTTTCACCAATGTATCTTTCTTATGTTGATTGATTTTTGATAGTATTAAAACAGGTGAAATGTGTTAGCTATGATGTAAGTTTGTCAGATGATAGTGTTACTGACAGGTTTACAGATACTTCTTTGGAAATGTAATGGAATTGTTGACATTGTTATGACAGGTGGAATATGTATTTCCAGGATGAAGAATGAAATTTTAGGCATAAGGTCTGGAGCTGTGGGGGCTGCTCTGTTGGTGTAGAGGGATAAAACCCTGACTACAGCCCAGCCTACCTAAGTTTGATTAGTGGCACAGTCCACTGACAGAGACAGTCTGCAGGGAGGGTGGTCATTGGTAACACTCCCTAAGGAGAGAGATTGTCCAAATAAGAGATTTGCCATTAGATGTAATTACTGAGGATAGAGGCAGGGAGAGGAAAGCAGGCAGGCAATATATAAAAAATAAAAAAACAGACAGAAGCACAGACAGATGACCCCCCAGGACACTCAAGATCCACAACTGGTCTCAACAACACTGTAGAAAGTTTAGAGGGGGTTAGAAGGATGGCTGGCAGACCCAGACAGGATGTGGGGTACTGGAGGTCTAGCTCATAAAAATGACGTCTGAGGAGACACAAAGAAAAAGGTTTGGAGTTGTGAAGTGTATGAATGTTGGCTGGAAAGCAAGTGTATAGAAAAGGAGAGCCATTGCTAAATCTTACTGGCAGGAGAGGGGAGTGGGGTTCTACATCATAATTAAAAGAAAGTATATGAAATGAAATCATTGTTGCTGGAATTAGGGGATGGATTACACAGTCCCAGAAAAATACGAAAGGAAAGTTTTTTTTCATTGAAATAAAGAGTTCCAAATTAATCCCAATAAAATATTTGTGTTATATGAGGATAAGGAATTAGACAGACTGAATATGGATCAGCCTATTGCTCATTATTACTCTTTATTTTTTTAATACAAATGATTGCATTTTATATTTTAGTGACACTAGAGATAAAACTGGAAAGCTCCACAACTAGAATTTTATACTTTAATAATGAAGACTTTTGGGAGACAATAAACAGTGGAAGGAGAAAGAAACTAAACAAACCTAGTGTGATATATGATTTTTTCATAAAGATATATGTTAGATGAGAACAAATGAGCTGAAAGTGGAAGACAATTCAATCTCATGGAATGTGCATGTATGGAATGCATTAAGTGATCAAGGTTTGATTCTCACTGAGAGAAATTTGCTAGGATTAAAATGGCCCACAAGGGTAGCTAGTCTAGTACTAAACTATGAACCTATGAGCCTATTATCAAAGACAGTACAATAAGATGATGGAAGACCCCCACCCTACCCACCCATTTAGAAGTACTTGTCAGGAAAAATGGGGATGTCCATATAAATGAAATAAGTAAATCACAAAAAATTTGAATAAATTTCAAGCTCCCTGTCAAACCTGATAGTAGGTACAAACAAATGCAAGAGAAGTTTGTTTTACTACTAGAGTACTGTGAGGAAGAAACTACTGAACATGTTTTATCAACACTGAAACAGATTTAGAGGTAAGTGGAAAGTTTTATCTTTTATTTTTATTACATTAAAAGTTAAAGTCGTTAACATTTGATGAGATTTCTTATGTTTTACCTATCAACCACTGTATCCCTATATTATTAGGTGGGTTACAAACTGTCTCACAGATAGGTTCATAGGTTCATAGGTAGGTACTAGGCTATCTGCCCAAAGGCATTTATAAGCCTAGCCAGAATGTATTAGCCTTAGATTAGTTCCCTGTGCCTCTGTCCAGCAGAGCCACTGAAGTGATCCCCGGGGTAAACTTTCTGTTTCCCAGCCACTCGTCAAGGTTTCTATTGAAGAGTGTTAGCGAGGAGCTCTGCCTAATGTAGACTGGAATCTTGTTCCAAAGCATTAGAAGTCTCTGTGACAGGAATCTATCCCTCCAGCACGTCCTATTTATTGTTGTGGTGAGGTTTAGATCCCTAGAACGTGGTGGTCGGAGGATAAGCTTTTCTTTAGGTGGAGCATGTCGATCAGTTCTGGGTTGGACATGATCTTGTATGTCAGGCAGAGATCACCTCTGAGTAGGCAGTATGCAACCGAGTACAGCTGGAGTTTCTTCAGTCGAGCCGCATAGGGCATCTGTTTGAGGCCAGTGATCCTCTTGGTGAGGTACTTCTGTGGTCTTTCCAGCTGTTGCAGGTGTCTTGTAAGATACATCCCAAATGGGGCGTTGTACTCTATGATGGGTCTGATGAGCGATGAATAGAGGGGCACAATGACCTCTTTTGATCTGGGTGTGACCCCTTTTGTGGTAAGGTGTGCCACATAGAAGGATTTTCTAACCACTTTGGCAATGTGATTATGAAAGGAGAGTTTACTATCTTCTTGGATCCCCAGATCCCTTATTACGTCTTCCATATTTAGGGGACTACCACCTATGCGGTAGTTTGTGGGTACTTTGTTTTTTCCAAAGGGGATGACTATGCACTTTTTGACATTTAGCTTGAGGCCATGATTTTGACACCAGGTGTCCATCTCAGTGAGACCCTTTTGGAGGATGTCTGTGTCAGCTGCAGAGTCACTTATATCCCCTAGTTTGCAGTCGTCTGCGAACTTGGTCAGCCATAGTCCTCCTGTGCTTGCCTGTACCTCTGAGAAGTATATGCTGAACAGGAGGGGCCCTAGGACTGAGCCCTGGGGAACCCACTTGTATCCAGTTTAGATTCAGACCTAGCTCCCACAACTCTTACCATGTGGGTTCTGTCTGTGAGCCAGTTGGCAACCCATCTTGTGACATAGGGGTTTGTGTTCAGGCTGGTGAGCTTGTCTATAATACCAGAATGGGGAATGGTGTCAAAGGCCTTTGTGAGGTCTAGGTAGGCTGTGTGTACCACCTTTATCTCATCTATAGCCTTGGTAACTCTCTCAAAGAAGTCCACCAGGTTTAGGAGGCATGATCTGCCCTTAACAAAGCCGAACTGGGTAGGGTCCAGTGTTTGGAGGTTCTCAATGTCTCTGTTAATGAGTTCCATGATGATGCACTCCATAGCCTTGCAGACCAAGCTAGTCAGGCTTATAGGGCAATAGCTCACAGGGTCTGTTGTGGCTCCACCTTTGTGGAGCAAAATAACCATTGCTGTGTGCCTCTCTATGGGTATGTAACCTGTGGAGAGGCTGAGTTTGAACAGTGTGTTTAGGTGAAGGGTTAGTTCGTCTTTGAGCTCATGTAGGACGCAGCCTGGGACTCCATCCGGTCCCATTGATGCTGTGTTTTTGGCTTTGGAGAGGGCTGTTTTAACCTGAGTGTCTGTGATTTCAGGAGCTCTACATTCTTCTAGTATGGTTATGGGCCCTTTTGGGGGTGAAGTTTGCGCTGAACCTGTCTGCCAGGATATTGGCAATATCAGTCTGTTCAGTGTATTTTGTACCATTCTGCACTAATTCTGAGCAGATCTGAGCATTGCCACTTAGATTATTGACATAGCTAGAGAATGCCTTGTGGTTATCTTTGGAGTCCTTGGCAATCTTTCTTTCGAAACTCGCCTTGGATGATTTTATGAGGGATCGTAGTTTCTTGCTGATACTGATCAGGGATGTCTTCCCTTCTTGGGATTTTACTCTTTTCTGTACTAGTTTCCTCCTTCTATTGTATAGCTTGTTTATGGCAGGAGTCCACCAGACTGGTTTCCTTTTTTTGGAGGAGTGAGTCTTGGTTTTGCTTGGGATAGCACGATCCATGCATTCTTGTAGGTGCCCATAGAATGCATTAGTAAAGGGTTTTGCAGCTTGGACAATGTTATTCTTTAGCAAGGGGGCTTTGAAACTTTCCACCTTGGTCTTAAGTAACGTGAAGTTTGCTTTTGAAAAGTTTTTCACAGTGGTTTCCTTGTCCGGGGGTAGGGGTGGAATGTGGATATCCAAAGTGATTTGTTTATGGTCAGATCTAACCAGTGAGGGGTTGACTTCCGGTGTGGAACACCGGTCACCCATGTTGGTGATGACCAGGTCCAATATGTGTCACCTCTGGTGGGAGTGTTGACCAGTTGATCCAGGGCATTTGAGTTTATAAATTCTAGGAAATGTTGGGCAAGGGAGTTAGTACTTGAGTAGTTCTCCCAATTAATGTTTGGGTAATTGAAATCACCCAATATTAGGGTGTTTGGTAGGACCTTTATATTTCCCTGTATTTCCAGAAATGCGGAATGGGGGTCCTGGGACATGGTGGGTGATTTGTAACAAGTGACAATTTGAATTGCAGCTTTGCCCGCTGTTAGTTGCACATGGATGATCTCTGAAGCATCATGCTGTGCCACTAACCTGCAGGTGTGGGTATCCTTGATGAATATGGATTTTGTATTTTGGTCTGGGTTTTGTGGCCGAAATGTATGGTATGAGTTGTAGTCTGGTAGTGCTGGGGTACTCTTTGGAGCCTTAAACTAAGTTTCTGTTATTGCACATATATCAATTTTCTCCATACTAAGGAGTGCCTCGAGTGCGTGCATTTTGAGGCTTAGACTTCTGGCATTGAGTAGCATCACCCTCAGTTTTTTGTTACTTGTGCTATTTATGGTGGTGGGTTTGTCTTTTGAGCCTTGCCTAAAAAAGGCACTATGGAGGTGGCAAGAGCCTTGGCCAGTATTCGAAAGCCTAAGGGTGACAGGTGAAAGCCGTCTCTAGCTAAGCAGCGTGGCCTGTTGTGCATGTCATCCCAGGCGGACAGACACTGGATCCCCTTTGAATGACACCAGAGACTTAGCCAATTGTTGAAATTGTTAATTTTTTCTTTATACTGTGGTATCATTCTTGGTGAGAGCAGGATGCTACTCAGGGTCAGGATCACACCAGCCTGGGCTACAAGATCAGAGAGCTCTTCCATGTCTCTTTTCATGTAGTCCAGGGAGGTACGGCTCAGGTCATTCACAACAATATGGACAATGACAGAGTTGTATTTGTACTTGTTCTGGAGTGACCTGAGTGCTTGTGTTATGTGGCGGATCCTGGCACCCGACAGGCAGCTAACAGTAACCTTCTCCTTATTCAGCCTAGTGAGTGGGATGTCAGTGTGCCTGACTATAGAGTCACCTATTACTGGTATGTTGGGTATGTTATTTTGCCTTAAGGGCTGTGATTGCATGGCACACTGGTTTTGTGAAGTATGTGTTTCATGATTTGTGTTGGGGGTGGAGGTTGCTTGGATGTCTGCTTTGGAGGTCTCTGTTGCTTTTGCAGATTTTTATTTAGAGCCTCAGAGTATGTTTTCATGTATTTATGTGTGTTTTTTGCCGGTGCTGGTTTAATGGGTCTATGTGAGACTGGTGGTGTGATGCAAGTATTTCCTTTCTTTTTTTGACTGTCTGATCCAGCCTTGGGTTGAGAGAGCTTTGCCTCCAGTTTGGCTGTATAATTGCATCTCTCACATGTATTAGTGTTTGGTGGTAGGAGGAGAGGGTTGTCTGTGTACATGAGGCAGTTGCAACATTGCCTCAAAATGCCCAGATTCACCAGTTGGACTGGAGAGTATGCCTGAAACTGCCCTTTGGACATGCCTGGATAGGTACAGTGAACTGTTTTACTGAATGGCTGGTAAGGTTGAATAGAGAGCCTTGTCCTTCTGTACAGTACAGGAGGGTCTAGTGCTAGGGTTTATAAGTGCTTGCTATGAGTTTTGAGCAAGTGCTGGGCTGAGAAATGAATGGACTGAATGCTTAAGTTGAAAGTTTGTCTAGTTCCAAGGGGAAAAATTGAAGAGGAGAGTTTGTGGAGCCGGGAATAGTTATACCCTAGCTAACCGGAGCTGCCTGGCATGCAAAACCGGGCAAATGTGGTATTTATAGCAGGGGAAATGAAAGAGATAGAAATTAGCCCAAAATGGCCAATAAACTACTAATTTCTGGGCTGAAACCACTCCTCCAGGGACAGATAAGCTGCTCAAAGCTCCCGTCTCTCACAGATGAACAGAGAAACTTCCTTCTATCCAGGTAAGGTATGGGCAAACACAGAGATTTGTAACACAGCCCTGAATTCAGCACTTAACCTGAAAACTGGACAGTGTGAAAGTAGCTGACTCCAATTCAGACTGCCGACCAGTCACGAGTGGAGTCCTACAGGGATCAGTCCTGGGTCCTCTCCTGTTTGATATCAACTTCTCAGAAGTCCAGGCAAACACAAAGGGACTCTGGCTGACAATGTTCACAGATGAATGCAAGTTGCGAGCCATTATTAACTCCTCAAGTGATGTTGACATCCTACAGAAAGGCCTCACTAAGACTAATGACTGGTGTCAGAACCATGGCCTTAAGCTTAATGCCAAAAAATATGTTGTTATCCCCTTTGGGAAAAGCCCAGTTCCCATGAATTACCACACTGATGGTTGTCCACTGAACACAGAAGGCGTTATAAGAGATCAGGGAGCACAGGTGGACAGCAACCTCTCTTTTGACCACCACATTGCCACTGTGGTCAGAAAGTCCTTCTATGTGGCACATCTCATTACTAAGGGTTTTGCATCCAGGAAAAAAGAGGTCATTGTCTCCCTCTACTCTTCCCTCATTAGACCAATCATCAAGTACAATGCCCCATTTGGCATGTACCTCTCTAGACACTTGCAACAACTGGTGAGGCCACAAAAGTACCTCACAAAGAGGATCCTAGGCCTTAAACACTTGTCCTATATGGACAGACTCAAAAAACTCCAACTATTCTCTGTCTCATATCGCCTACTTAGAGGGGATCTCTGCTTGACTTTCAAAGCCATGTCATGCTACATCTAAAGAAATCCCAATCCCTCTGCACCACATGCTCCAGAGACCTCAGCCTCATTACCACAATCAACAGAAAGTGCTGGATGGACAGGTTCATAACCCAGAGACTGCCCATGCTATGGAATAAGCTTCCCATACATGTTAAACAGAGCACCTCACTGGCCCTCTTCAAGAAAAATCTTGATGAGTGGATGGGAAATAGAAAATTCACCCCGGGGATCACTCCAGTGGCTCTACTCGACAGAGGCACTGGGAACTAAGATTGGGTGGCAT